>NC_063198.1:18981361-19233861 GCF_017589495.1 Alosa alosa | reverse complement strand
CCTGGAGTGAAGTGTATTTTACAAAATTAATAAGGACATGAGAATCCATATTTGATTTATTCATGGATTCTTCAAACCAATGATTTCTTGTTTGGCATACTTGTTGTGTACTAGAGGGTATGTGTGTTTGTAGCTCTGTATATCTTTGGGTTTGTGTGTGTGTGTGTGTGTGTGTGTGTGTGTGTGCCTGTGTGTGTGCCTGTGTGTGTGTGTGTGTGTGTGTGTGTGTGTGTGTGTGTGTGTGTGTGCCTGTGTGTGTGCCTGTGTGTGTGAGTGTGCATGTGTAATGCAAGTGTGTTTGTCTCTAGAGGGGTGGGCGATATGGCAATATATATCGCCTGCGATAATATCGTGATTGCTGTTTTAACGATGTGCAAATTCATATTATCGAGTATTTAAATTACTTAGGGGGAAAACACTCGAAATCCCGCATTGAACCCCCATACATTCACTAAATCCAGGAGGTGTATGCGAGAGAAGCCCCTGGCTGCAGCAGAGCAAGTCATGTAATTGCTAGTGGTCCATATTGTCACACGCACTAATGTTTATTTTGTGCGGCTACTTCGTTCAAGTGGCATTGATGAGTTAAAGTCACGTTTTTTCCTACACGGTAGCCTTTGAGTATTTTAATAGTCAGTTGTAAACAAAGAAATCTTTTTATGTTACCCTTCTGTAAATGGACTGAAGTTCGTTCTAAATATCAACTTTGATCGATTATGCTAAACATCTCTATGGGATTTCTCATGTAGCCTACATAAGCCATAAGCTAATGCATTAGTTTCTATTCTGTAAGGTCTGCTTAGTTTTACAGTGAAACCTAAGTAAAGGTTTGAAAGGAACTTCAGCTTCAGACTTTCTCATGGGAAACTGTAAGGCCTATCTATCCTCTGTAGCTGGCTAGACCATGTCATTGCCACACACACAAGTAGGGCACAATTGGAAAGTGTCATAGAGTGACAATGCATTGGTTTGGTTAAAAAGTCACAGGTTACAGTAGGTTATTGGTTATTTTAATGATGCTATTTATAAATAATGAGCTGTAAAGTAACTCGGACTTTTAAAAACTTTTTTTTGAAAGGATATTGAGTAATTATCGTTATCGTCAAAATCACAAAAAATATCGAGATATTATTTTTTGTCCATATCACCAACCCCTAGGGGTGTCTATGGATAGCCAGACAACACAATGCCACCTAACTACCACACAAAGGCAGACAGGGCTTCCGTTCACCAGGCTGTCTGTCGACACAGGCCTGCAGATTTTCCTTTAATTCCCCTTGAAGAGTAGCCGAGGACACCACTCCTCACCCCACCCCACCCGTCCTCTCCAGATGTGAGTGGCAGGTATGCCAGCAATTCCTCTGTTTAATAAATAAACAGTGGGTGTCAAAGAATCCATCCTGCATCTCGGCCATCAACACTGCAGGAAAGATGCCGGGGCCTGGGGATTTATAGATTATAACTCATCTTTCTCACAGAGAGGAGAGGAGTAGAGAGAGGCTCCTCTGTTTGAGAGAGATGTGCGCTCAGACCCGAAATGATGAACGACCTTTCCATTGCTTTTGTCGGCAAAGCAAATGAGTTTTCCTTCACACCCCACAGTGTGGTAATTATCCTTCTTTTCTGTCTCATCATGAAACAGCTTGAGAGAGAGACTGGAAAACCATTCAAACACCATACAAAACATGAGTTACCATGCCGAAGCAGGACAGTTCGTTGGATAGCATACTGGGAGAATAACAATTTTACAAACGATGGGGGAGCTTCTGGTGAGGTGGTGGGGTATCCTTACAACATCTTAGCATGCAAGCAGCCCACTGATAAGCGAGACAAGTGCTGGACGGCTCTGTCGAGTGTGGGAGATGCACTGTAAAAAAACAGAGAAATGTTGACCAACTGCCTTGAGCACTCTTGCACTATTTACACTGTATGTCTTGTGAGCAGGCGGGAGGAGTGCGTTCTTATTTACCTTGGCTCCTTGCTTATCAGCCTAGATGGGAACTGTGTTAGCAGAAAGATATTTCTGGGTGGCCCGTTGGGGTAGTTGTGTAGTGTAAATGCATGGACGGGTCATAAAAATGAAGTCTCTCTTGAATGTTTTTGCTTTTTCGCTGGCTGTGACTATGCTGTAGAGAGCAAGTTCAGGCATTATCAGCTGCTATGAGTCTGTGAAGAGTCTGTTGAGAAACTTGTTGTGTTGCTGAATTGCTAGACACGATTTGCATGGTGGAGTGTTACAAGTACTTATAGACAGTAAGAGAAGTGTAACTGCTGGGTATGCTATCTCGCTGTGGAATTTTCATTTGGGCAATGAGCAATACTGTCAATTCACATGACAAAGTCCCTCTAATCAGCCCTATCATTCTGTTTTTTAATTGGTCTGATTTGATCTCATCAGATTATCTTATGACACCAAATAATACTTTGTCTCATTTCTTCATACTGTGTGCCTCAGGACTGTCATTTATGCAATCTCATCTGGAGCTTCTGAAAGTCATTCAGGTTAGCGTCAGATTGTCATTGACATGAAAGCTAATCAGAATTATTAAAAGATGTTTGTGACACTTGTGACGAGAATGCGAGATCATTCGATTACATTGCCATCCACACACATTTCACAAGTCAAATGGCAAGTTAACTGGAGCTAAATGTGTGAGAAAAGCTGGAACAAATGGTGTGAATGTTGGCAAGCTGAGCACTAATCTGCTATTGCATTAGCTTAGCTATACAAAACCTGGATGCTGTCCAATTGCCAATCTAGGAAAACTAACAAGGCAGTCATTAATGACAGTATACATCTTCTTATTCGGTGGTGATTTCCACTGCCATAGTGGTAGCGCAATGCTACCCAAGATTAATTGCGAGTCGGAAAAACAGTTCATGCTTAAAGCAAGGCCTAAGTACCATATGACATGGTGCCAAGTTTCTGTCTCTTGTGTCAACTCTTCCTGGGCTGTATTCTTGCCTTCAGGCCGCAGTGGCACTGGGCTTATTTTAGTACCGTTTTTTCCCCTCTCTATTCAAAACACAAACTAAAAGTCAACTTTGAACACACAAATTCTTTCTTAAGGCAGGATAAATGTAACTTAAATCCATTTGAAGCAACAGGAAAAGACAGGATGAAGAACAAGGGTGCACATACGTCATGACAGAATTACTGAGTTGATGTATTGGCACTATAATGCCCTTTACACCTAAATTACATTATATTATAATATATTATATTATATTGTGTTATATTATAAAACGTATATAATAGATTCTTAACTATTCATCCAAGTGTTCCATGCTATAGCTCTGACATCCCCTTTTAAAAATAACACCTTTGTTCGCTGTCAAGGTCATTGTGGCGTGAGCCAAACTCACACCTCTGTACAGAAGACAAATGGCTCCTTCACCCACCAGGGCTCTATAAGGGGGAATTAATTTGGGGATTAAGGAAATCGGAGATGGTCTCGGACTACCCATCGGCGAGTGCACTTTAACCCAGACTTTCATCACCTGACTTAGACGGTCTGGCTACAACAAAGGATAATGGCGCCGATGACGGACGGTTGGGCCAGCTCGCGGTGTGGGGTGCAGTGCTGAGCCCTGTGCGAGTTGTTGCCGCTCCACAAAACCGAGACAAACTGCTACATCTCCCCCTGCCCTCCATCAAAGCGCTGGCTTGTGTGCACAGCCAAAATACGTGCCATTTGGAGCAGCTTGTTCCTGTGAGCTGCTGTTGTCTGTCAGAGGCTTCCTGAAATGGAGCTGTCTGACCATGAAGTGGTGTTGATGTCTTGTTTGTCTCCTGTTTTGCACCTTGACCATGATGTTGTCTAACTGTGTGAACATTTGTAAATTCACTCAGTATTTGACATTTCTGAAATTGTATGTTGAGGCAAACCAGGATACAGATAGTGTTATAGTCAACATGTCTTATGGCTGTTGCTTTGATGTGAAAAGTTATCTAAAGTCTGTCAGAGAGGAGAAGGCACCAAAAGTGGTGCCGTAATGTCACGTCACTTTGTTGTTATGGCAGCAAAGGACAATCCTCTGCTCAACACCTCAACCACATCTGAGCAACCGTTTAAACCTGAGTAAGACCTTTAACTGATAACCCGTACTTATCATGCCCAAGATGAAGGCTGCTCTTGCGGTGGATCTCTCTATTCCATGCAGTCATTCCACTAACACCTGTTTCTCTCCGAGGTAAAAGACTAATTAGAGAAGGAGTAATCACTACCTGAATCATGAATCTGATTTTTTTTTGTGCTTTTGTCTTAATAAACGTAGGTGACTTACGCTCACAATGAGATCCCAACTTGTTTCCACAGGAATGAAAGAGGCTTGATCCACTGAGTCAAATAGTCATAGTCATGGAGTAGGGAGGTAATTTAAGGAGACTGATTGTTGATTTATTCTAATTCTTTTCCTTTGAGGAGTTGAGGGACAGTTTTGACTTTGATGTGGCTCAGACCCACTTGCAAGCTTCAAGCCAGATGCAAACACCTACACATTTAGGTAAATTAAGCTGACCGTCAAACAAAACCAACTGAAGAAAAGGGAGTGATTTAATTTCCTGCATGTCAGTAACATAATGGAAAGGACAAATGGAGGCTAATGCCATAGGTCTGCATTTGAAAGACACAGCCTCAAATGTCAATGCAATCACAACCCAGACCTCCAGAGTCGCTCGCGGCCATTCCAGATCTTCTTCCCTCCGACAACCAGGGCTGGTATCTCCTCTCTCAGCCGCCCGCTGGTTGAGGCATTCCTCAAAAACTCTGCAGCAGCACCACTATGGCCCTGAGTCACAAATCAGCACAGGAATGCGCCGTGTCGGTTCAAAATGGATTTGGGGTAATAAATTTCCCGGCACTGGGCAATGGGCAGAGTTTCATAATGATGAAGCGTTAGGGCTTGTCTTCGAGAGCGAGAGAGAGAGAGAGTGTGTGAGAGAGAAACAATGTCGCTGAAGTATTGAGCCAGTTCCAAGCGTTTGTTATTACAAAAGGCATTTTTCTTCTTTAAGGTGGAATCTTCATCGAGTTTCAGACTGTGCTGCAACATGTCTGCCCTGATAGGCCCCGAACTCCCGTCGGATTACAGGAGGAAGCTGTTGTCTCTCCCAGGTGATTTACGCTGTCCGTGCTCACCACGGAAGTTGAAAAGAGATTGGGAGATCAGCATGCAATATCCTCAAGGCGCAGTATAGCCATTTATTCTGAAATACTTACATTTATATATGAGTGTGTACAGTATTTGAGAAAGACAGAAAAGTGCATATAAGTGTGTATATACATATGTAGCCTATATATATAGGCTGTAGTGTGTGTATGTGTGTGTAGCCAACATTAGACACTCTAAACAACAGCACACATGGCGTGTGGTCATAGTAACACTGAGGGGGCTGAAGATGTAGTGGGTGTTTATTGAGGAGGGGCGGTGGCCCTGTGTAATGAAGATGGCTCAGCGTGGCCCGGCTCGCCGTGAGAGTGCCTCTTGAGTGAGGCCTGGTAAATGTGCCGTTTCTCTGCGGCAGTGGCAGCAGCACAAAGCACCGCGGCGGTGCCCGTCATCGGCTGAGGGACACACTAAGCGCCTGGTGACAGATCCCGGGGGAAGCATGACCACTTTAACACTGCACTGGCTGTGTGTGGGGTGGGAACCCCCCAAGAATGGATCCGCTCCCTGTTTTTACTGGGGGGTGGGGTGGGGTGGTGAGTTTAGAAAAAGCCCTGTAGAGTAGATTTCAGGAATTCCTGCTTGGGTCTTGTCCTCACTAGTAAAACCTGCTTTAATCACCAACTCTCTCTCTCTCTCTCTCTCTCTCTCTTGCTCTCTCTTAGCACCTAGTCTGATTAACACATAGCAAGATATCCATGTAATCTCTAGTGACTTACAGAAAAGGTGAAACCCTAGATTTATCGTTTCTATCTGGATTAGCCTATAGATTATATCAACTTATTATTAACTCTAAAACCTTTATGTTTTGTATTACTTTCAAAGATACAAAGCTCTTGATGCATCACTGCACTATCAGTGTCTACCATTTTCTTTTCCATGAACAGATTCCAACGTCATAAGCAACATATCACAGTTAGAGTTGTAAGATCTCCAGCTGTGGGTCATTAATAGTTGATATGTTATTTCATGGTACCCTGTCATGACGCCTGAGGTAGACGTCTTAATCCTCGCCATGAAAAGAAAGACCACGGAAGAACAATCGCCCACCTTGATTAAAAGATTTGTGTAAAAACATATTAGGGAATATGTGTGCTGGGGAAGCATGGCCGCCCCTGGGGCACGTTTCTGGAATTCTCCGTTTGTTTTGCGGATAAGCGTGAGCACTGCTGGCTGCAAGGCAAGGGAATGGAAAGTTCACGGGCAGGTAAGCACTCACCTGGGAGACTGACCTGTAGCTGTCTGACTTGGGATGGGGGAAGGGGGTGGCAGGTGGGGTGGGGGCATGGAGGAATTTGTTGACAGACACTCAAGATATCCCCGGCACTATGGAAAAGATAAAGGCTGCATTGTTTTAGGAGCAGGACTGTCTTAAGAACAGGACTGCCCCAAGAACAGCCTCAGAGGCTGAGAACGCCCGCTCAGATTTTCCCATATAACTCCTACAAGCTATTAGCAGGGACAGGTAATTTTGAATAACATGTCATGCAGTGTTACTAAAGGATATGCTTCAGCACGGTCTGAATCTGTGAAAATAGTCAGGGAAACTGCTGAGAAACTACTGACCCCCAAAACATGCAGGATGAGGTGACTAGATGTTATTGGATTTTGTGAGAAGTATATCCAATAAGTGTGGAGTGGGGAAATGGAAAATAAAAGTGTCCTACTTCTCCAGGTTTTACTACTCAGTAGGAAACTGCTATCTTGTCTGCGTCCATCGTTTATCTGTCCCAAAAATGACAGCAGTGCAAAGGTCACTTTTTACAGCTTAAAATTGGGCTGTAAGCAAGGCAGGAAACGCAGAGTTGTATATTAGTTGGGCATGACAGATGAGTCTGATGAAAAAAGAACATCAGTTTAACAGAATCTTCTCTTGTAGCAAGTCCCCAGGGCTGCTGAAAGAGACATTCCATCAATGTGCTCCTTGCTCCAACACTGATCCATCTTGTTGGCGATTGCGATCTCGCTTCAAAGCAACTGGGCGGTTTGTGGGGGGGTGGGGTTTTGGCCTATCATTAGTTGTGAGTTACAATCTATAATCAGTGCTAAATTATCCCAATTAATAACCTTGGAGGAAGATGGAAAGTTGAGGGCTCCATGGCACATGAAGGCAGGATCAGTGGGGGAATGTCTGTGCGTGTGTTGGGGTGAAAGAGGAGAGGGGGGACTGGGTTTAGCTGGGCTGTGGAGGTTGGCGGGGGCCTGGGATGAAGATGTGATCATATTCTGGAGATAGACACAGCAGAGTGGGCCGGCCTGGGTGGACAGCGCGCTGAGAGTGATCGGCGCAGACCAGGTGTTGAACTTCCTGAATACAGATATTAGCCAGACCCCCTGACTGATCACAACACTCCACCCTCTAATTACCCCAAATGCCTTGGCTCTCCCATTTACTTTCATTCAGCTTTTCAGCAAGTCTGCAGCCTGCAGAACCTCAACCCATATTGTTCAGCTTACTGCAACTCTGCAGCCTGCTGAGGCTCAACCTGTTTACCTGTCTTAAACCCTTGTCTTAAATGCCAATACAGGCATGAATCTGTACCTATTTTTGTCTGAAGTCCATCTAAAACAATCTCTTTTACTTCTGGTGCAGCAGAGGTGACCGATACAAAAAATAGAATTGCAGAACACAGTAGACATATAGTCGTAGTTATTTTATGAGAAACCATAAAGTTACCATCGCACTGACACCCAATTTCATGTAAGTTCTGATTAACTTCACATGCTCCAAATGAGCGCTGACACAGCAGATAGCCATCATGCGGCATAGCTTTGCACTTAAGTTGAATACATTTTTGCCTTATCAAGCGGTTATCTCCCAGGCGAGGTTGTTATCTCGGATCTGGGCCCGCGTGCTACTGGCAGGTTCAAGAAAGTGACAGTTCTTTCATCGCCTTTCGAAAGGAAGTAGGAGGACCAGCTTGCAACAGCTGTCTGGGCCGGCGATGATCTACTGCTCACCTGGCCCCTTGATGGATGGCGATGGATGCTCAGTCATTTTCCTGTTGTCTGGACTGATCACGTCGGTGAGGACATAATTAGGTGCGTGGTTTCTTTTCAAGGAATGAGCCGGCCTAGCCCAGCTCAGCTGAAAGTGAGAAGAATCTGTGGATTTCGAAAGCTTAGAAGGCCAAACAGCGACTACCAATTTGACATACTTTAAAGATTTTGAATGCATAGTAGGTCAAACTCTGTCTACCAGTATGACATACTTTTATAAATTAAACCAAATGTACATTATCCAACAGACATTGAAATTGCTTACAAATACAAAATAACAGTGGGGTGGGGTCCCCCTAGGCCTAGGCCGTTAGGAATAATTGCAGCATAATGAACAGTTTTATTTATACCCTTATCTGGATATTTAGTTGCTTAATGATTTTGTATGTTTGACATACTGAATTTCAGTTAGAGCACGTAAAAGGTTACAAGTCCCTCTCAGCCTCACAAAAGCATCACTGCTACATTGCTGTTTTCTTGTTGAATCTGCCTGTTCGGAGCTGTGATTCAGAGGCTGGAGTGATTACTAGCAGTGAAGAGTCTAAGTGGGGTTGAGGAAGGATATATTTCCACTTTTCCAATCATAAAACAATATATTGTTCGAATGGGACTAATGCCAAATATTCCCAAGTTCAGTTCAGTTCAGTGTTCTACAGGCTAATTCTGTAATATACCAAGGCAATATTAAAAGCAAAACACTTTATTGGTTAAACCCAGATGCCCTGAAACGCTTTGAAAAATGTGATACCATGATGTACTGATACTATATCATCAGTATGCCCTGAAATGTTCTGTGAGTTTTTCAAACTCCTCTCACTAACAAACATCAAACCATTCAGCAGGTGCTTTCAACCAAAGCACCTCAGTACAGATGTTCATGTGCTCCCTGAGCCAGAAGAAAGCCAATCCCAGATAACAGTTGTCTGTGGTACCAATCAGACCCATATCCTGACTGGGACCCACCCACTCCATATCAGTATCACAGCACACACACCCACATCCCACCCAGAAAACATTCTCTCATCCCATTGTCTGCTTGGAGCCTAAAACACAGTCACGATTGGTAATGATTAATCATAGGGGGCTACGGAAAATTAAATTGCATGAAATGCGTCACTCTTAATCTCTAATGGAAAACGCCGCACTTGAACAAATGTTTTTATATATTAAGCTAACATTCAGATGATGACTCCACTCGGTGACACTTGACTGATATGGCGTTTCCATATTTCAGGACCACAATGGATAAGGCATCTATTTGTGGTCTTTTCCATGACTTCACACGTTCCTCTCATTGTCACTGCATAGGTAGCACAGCAAGGATGAGTTGTTCTGTTGAACGTTTTAATAAGCTTTAAGCATGCCATGAAAGAGTTCTGGAATAATAAAATCATTATTGATTCTAAAAAGAACAACTACATGAGACCTACCTTCAGACATGACATGTATGCATCCATGTAGACATGAAAAGGCTTTGAACATGTTTCAGATGTGGTACATTCATTCATTCTGCAGGGTTGCTTCACAAAAGACACAAAGAAACTAATTCACAGTTAATTTTCTATGTGATATAAGGTTCAGGGTAATGAGGCAGCAAGAAGTCTGTTTCGGTTATTTTGATTTCGAAATCTTTTTTAGAACCTATTTGTATCATTATTTGTATTTATATTTTGACCTTTGACTGCTGCTAATTTTAGCATTTAGGGGAACAGATAATTGGTTTACTGACACATCTCCTGTAAAATGCCATGCTCTCTGGTAGTGCAGGCTCAGGGACTTTCCTGGGAAAAAGGAGATTTAAAGCCATGATGTGGTTTTCTTGTGGTTTCAATGTAGAGTCTGATGGAAACCACAACATAAAATTATCATCAGCTTCTTTTTCGAGTGGCAAACCGAGGGTAGCTGTGTCAAAGGTGTGAAAGTCTAAGCCTTTAGGCGCATGATGAGAGATGGGAGCAGAAAGAACAGTTATAATTCCATCTAAAATTAGGCCCAGGTGAGCGCAGTTTCCTCTTGTGAAGCAGTTTTTTTTTAATTACCAGGCTTTGCGCAAATTGACACTGCCTGATAGGCACAAAGCCTGATCCACAATCGTAACCTCAATGTGTATCACTGTGCTAGTTTGATTGAATTTATCCAGTAAACATAAAGGCAAAGTGTAAAAATGTGCATGCAGACCAACAGGACATTTTCTTGTTTTCCATTGTCAGTCCACAATTGGGGATTTTATAGTTCCCATAAATCTGTCACTCATACACATTATAGCAGTATGCTTCTGTTGGTGAACAGTATTCTTGCCCAATGACTTTCAGGATCCATGATCTGTACTGGATCTTTGCTCTTGATGGTCTGTTGGGCCCTCACCATCGACTTCAAGGCAGCGCTGCCACCATCGTCTTCAAGGACAGACGCAAAACAATTCACCACGGGTGTGTGCAATACCAATGGGCCAGTGCACTGATGGCCAAATATCCAATATAAACTTTCATTCCCCGACACCTAACCCTAGTGCCTTCCAGGCAGTGCTGCCTTGAAGTCGACGGTGGGGGCCCAAAAGACCATACTGTATATCTGTATTTTCTGGATTGGGATAAGATCTATGCTGGCACACATCGTTACCAGATTGAGAGTGAAACTGTGCCGAACCATACCCTTGTCTGTACCAGGCTGGAACCAGGTCTGTATTGCATCTGGACCGTCTCCATGCCAATGCATGAAGTTTTTTGTGTTGTTAGAGCACAAATAGCCTGCATGGGGCCTTCACTGGGAGTCTGAGAATGTGGATTCCAGGCATGTGCAATGCACAGGCTTTTACTTCAGCTGTTGAGTGACAAACTTTACCTGCCGGGAAGTTCAAGTGAGCACCATTAGTCTTTCAGCATTGGGCCTGTGACTCTGTAGGATGCAAACAGAATGTCACTGCTGTAAGGCTCTCTGTTGACTGTTGTGCTTCATTAAAGGCATGTTTTATAGGTGAACATGCAGAGAGAAAACCAGAGAGAAAACAATGTGCTTTTGTCCGCTTTTGATATGGTGTGCAGTTTTGAGAGTGGTTCTTTTCTTTGATTTCAGATTTTTTTGTTAAGTAAACAAAATATTAATCTTGCGAGTGCCTTTTCTCTGAAGAAACATAAAAATCGCACTAGTGTTGTAACCCATGAAGTGCTGGTGATAGATAGCAATCCCTAAATTTCTCTTCTTTTGTAACATACATTGTGCTGAAGTAATGTATGTTGTGTATTTTATTATTATTTTGAAACTAAGACCACATGACCACATGGTCTGACAGAGCTCATACTCCAAGAATGCTTTCAGTGACACCTTGCATATATCATATTCACCTTCACCCAGATGAACTACAGTCTGTGCACAAATGTATAGAACTGACAGGAAATAGCCTTAGGCTGTGGCAGCACTTGAGCCTTGTAAACCCAGCAGAAGCATTTGGAAATTTCAGAGGGCAAGTGTACCCCACCAATGAGCCCTTCCATGGCGTGATCGTACAGTCGCCTGAAACTGAGAGTGCTGATTTTATGGGGAGGTGTTTGTCCATGCTAAGGAACACAATCTGCTGCTGATTCCAAAAGTTCAATTATCTCTAACGGAAGTCTTAACAAGACTTTTAACCGCTTTTTTGGACTTCTACAACAAGCTTTGTCTTTGAGCTTTGTCTTTGACAGATGAAAAAGCAATGAACAAAGTTACTTGCTGGGTGAAGTAACACTGAGATAGTAACACTGAGATAATCCATATATGTGTGTGTGTGTGTGCGTGTGTGTGTGTGTGTGTGCGTGTATGTGTGTGTGTGCATGTGTGTGTGTGTGTGTGTGTGTGTGTGTGTGTGTGTGTGTGCATGTGTGTGTTGACAGGTGTATACACAGCTGAGGCAGGTGATGGTTGGACATTCTGAAAGCCGCTTACTGCTCCACAGTGATATCAACACCAGACGTCACGGGTTACTGAAACACTTCAAAGCTCTTTGTTCTCCCAAACCAAAGTACTCAATCTATTCCAGCTCAAATGCGTTGCATATACCAGTGATTTTTGGTTTTACCTGTTCTCTCTGCTGCAGAGGCAAAGAATATGACCAGCATAAAGTATCCTCCACCCCACCCATTCTAAATCTTATATTAACAGTTTACTTTTGTGGCCTTTTAATGTTTGAATATCCTGAGGCTAGGCATTATACTACCTACTTAAGGTAGGTTACTGTAGTTTATGCTTGTCAACATTGGCATGTCTTAGGGTGTGTCTGATTATTAATAATAATAAACAACATTTTGGAGACAAGATATTCTTGGCCTTTTCATGTAGGCTACACATTAGACACATCAGACCAATTGTAGCCTACTTGTACTAATTGTTCTGAAAAGGAGCAAAACCAGCGTGTTTCCATTCTTACAAAGAAATAGCATTATCCATCGGTAATTCAGCATTAATTTGTATGACAAATTTGAGACATCCTCAGCCGCATACAGACCTGAGAGTTAACTTTGCGTGACCTTGATCGTGTTTTGTCTGGTGCGTGCTAAATAATAATTAGCCGAGGTGAGTCCTCTGAAGCCGATGGCTTCTGTCATCACAGATGATGCAGGGCACTTTGGGTACATTAATTACACTGTTTACACCTGCAACAGTCTTCGTATGCGGCATGTATTAAACTTTGGCTGATACTCCAAGACGTCTCAACATGTCCTCACGCTGGCAACGGCATGGCTGACTTGCCTAGTAGCGTGCTTTCAATCTGCCAGTGCATCTAGAAACAATGCAAGTTCAAAGGCATCTCAGAAATAACCCTTCTAGATCAATAACATGATTATTCTTGCACAATTGCTGCGTTGATGTGGAATAAATATGACATTGTCAAGTCATCGGCATAAGAGTCATTCAGGTGCAATGTGCTATTGGCAACACTTAAATCACAAAGACTACCACACACACACAGATATGACCTTTTCAGAATTTCAGAAGTGGTGTGTGTGTGTGTGTGTGTGTGTGTGTGTGTCATCCTGCCAAGGAGCACCACTAATCTTGCCCATAAAGCTGTGAGGTAATGGGCCTGTAGGTGGCACTCTTGTTCCTGGGCAATATCAGTGTTTCTTTATTTGAAACATAATTGAAGGGGAAAGTGCTATAGAGATTAAGGTTGCTTGTGAGATGAGGTATTGACCACTGAGCAACTTTACTCATTTAGCCATCACTGATTGTCTTCCAGGGAGTAGACACACTCTACATCTTGCAAACATCTTTCTTGAATTTCCCCTGGGGATCAATAAAGTATCTATCTATCTATCTATCTATCTATCTGAACAAATCAACCATTTGTAAAAAAGGGTGACATTACAAACCATAAAAGACTGGATGAAAAATGGACCAGACAAAAAACAGGCCAAGGTTATGCCAGTATGGCTGGTTCTTATGGCTGATTCCCAACATACAGAACAGCATATTGCCCCATGCATGCTGGTAGGTTTGCCTTTGTACCTTTGCACCTTACACTTTCATTCTATCATGCCTCGTGGAACCAAGGTGACTCTTATTTGGATAAAAGCTTTGAGTTAATGAACGTTTAGGAATACATTTAGATTTGAAACATTATATGGCTGTATCTGGGGGTCATTCTTTTTGCCTCTGAGGTCTATAGCTTTAATTAATCTACTTTTGATTTTCGGAAGTATTGTCTTTGAGCAAACGTCGCCATTATAAATAAGGCACTAAGTTACCTACATTACCTCAGTCATTACCTCAAAGCTGGCCAGAGAATGAAAAGGCTACGTCGCCCTTCATACATTACACTGTTGGGTCTCTGGCCAAAGTGATGACAACATCACACATTAAAGAGGTCTTCAGGTCCATCATAATGAGTGGACAACTTTACCCTCTTCCTGATGCACATCCATCCATGTGCTTCTGTCATTTGTTTCTTTGTTTGTCTTTCAGCCTTTTAAACTCTCCACATCATTTCAAATTCTGTGTTTGGACTTTTTACATTCATATGCCTTGACAGATCATTTTAACTGGCATAATTTGTCCTCATTGGTCTACTACTGAAGCCCTGAATGGGCCATGTAACGTTTTATGTGTGCATTCTCTGGGACTATCATTTACAACGAGGGAGTTGGGGGGTGAGCAGTGGTAAGGGGAGCCTCATTATGGATTCCGCAGCGTTGAATAACCTCCGCTAAGAGCAGGTCACCCTGGCTGGCTGCTCGCCACCGCCTCTGAAAGGGATGGCAAGTCCCCTTAGTATGGTCACAAACACTCAGGAGCTTACCAAAGAGGCCTACCCTTCTCCTCTCTCTCTCTTTCTCTCTCTGTCTCTCTGCTCTACCTTTCTCTCTTTCTCTCCTTTACACACACTCTTTCTTTCTCCCTCGCTAACTCTCTCTGCCTTCCTCACTCTCTCACTCTCTTTCTCCCCCCCCCCCGACTTTCTCTCGCTTTCTCTCTGTCTTTCTGTCTGTCTGTCTCTTTCTCTCAGGCTTCTCTACAGGGTCCCTGCGCCACAGGCCTCCACAGGGGCAGAGCCCAGGGGGAAACACTCTGTCACTGTGTGACCTAATCCGGTTTTCCGGGCAGCTGCTGAGTAAAGTCACCTTTTTTTGGAGGGTGGGGTTTGTGTGTGTGTCTCTCTCTCTCTCTCTCTCTCTCTCTCTCTCTGTCTCTGTCTCTCTCTGTCTGTGTGTGTGTGTGTCTTGGGGGGGTATCACATTTGAATGCAAACAAGGCCCGGAAAAGGGTACTTGTGTGGCTCTTTTTCTGTGTGTGTGTGTGTGTGTGTGTCTGTGTGTGTATTGGGGGTGGTGGAGTAGGGGTGGGCAACTGACACTTGCAGTGAATGGACTCCGCTGTAGCCAGGGAGAAAAATGTGACAGGCAGCTTTATCACTGCTGCGAGGCCCGGGCCATCTGAAAAATTATGGCCACCTCCATGCCGCTCTCCCTGGCTCTCCTGGGGGCCTAACCCAACAGGGCCGTGCTGTTTAGCATCTTGACAGCATTGTGCTGCGACTCTGCCTTGGTTGGTCTCTAAGCTTCATTGTCAGGGGCTTGAATGCCGCTCTCCCGTAAGCAGATTAAGTCAAAGTGTCCAATGGTGGTGCGGAGCCAGTCTTCATATAGAATCTATAAACATGTTTTGGTTGAGATGGATTTACTCAACCACCCTAGGATGTGTGGCATGTTCACCTGGTGATAAACTCTTCAGTGAGGATTTCTTAATAAGCGTCTGAAAAGCTGTCTGCTCAATAGAAGTGAAAAACATATGATAAAGTATTAGAGAATAATAGCCGTCTATACCTTACTATACGGCTAGACGTGTGACTGCCAATCAAGAGGATATGTTGTTCTGGCACAATGAAAATTGGGCACAGACTCTCTTAGGTCATTGTGAGAGGGTGTTTGAGTTACATACATCGGATCTTAACAGTGCGCGAATACGTGGAAGATAGTTCCCAAGGAAAGCATTACTTAGTTTGCAAGTATGTCCACTCGACTGCCAAAAACCTTAATTGTATCAGCAGAATGATGAGGTCTTTAGTTCATTTCCACTTAATTGAGCTACAGATGTTAACGTTTCAGTAGTTGAGTTATGATTCGGGTCGGGAAGCAGCAGAAGCACCACGTGTGATCTACGAGGGGGCAAAAGGCTTCAATAGAAAATCAACCCATCTTCCCTCTGGAAATGAAAAACAAGAGTCGGGGACAATTAAGCCCGTCTCCTGACAGCCCTGCCACTCGCTGCCACAGTAAATCCACACTTGTTTGTGCCATGCCACTGAATCAATCCCAAGATGCTGCAGAGACGCTCATTGTGGGATTTTTTTATTTATTTTTTGCCCTGGGAGATCACGTCTGCCGTTCAGCATTCAGCGTGCATGCGGTGCATGTGGGAAAGGGGAAAAAAGGTGTAATGGGGCCAGCACGCCATTGAGGAGTGTTCTGCTCGATGGCTCTGCATGGTGCCATGCACTTGAAATGTAATTTATCAGACAATGCATCACACAAAAGGCCGTTTTAACTGGGGTTTCCACAAAAGCAGATTGCTTAAAACCACATGTTGCTTTGGTGCAAGTGTAGCGGACTCAAAGGCTCAATGGTCTTGATGCCACATATTTAATGAATCTTTGTTTCTGTAGAAACATCAAAATACACTCAGTAGGATGACACAACGAACATTCACGCTTGCTTCAACAAAGAACGCAGTTACTCTACTACTTTTCTTACATCGAAAACTCATAGCTACGGAGCCCTAGAGGGGTCATCGCAAAATGTTTTGCATGTTGAGAGAATGTATTTCGTTTTACTACATTGTGCGCTCGTTTTACTAAATTGTGCTCTTGTTTAACTAAATTGTGCCCTCGTTTAACTATATTGTGCACTTTCGTTTTACTAAATCGTGCGCTCGTTTTTACTAAATTGTAGCTTTCGGTTTACTAAATCGTGTGCACAATTTACTATATTGTAACTCTCGTTTTACTATAGTGTGAGCTCATTTTACTAAATTGAGCTCTCATTTTAAGCATAGTAAAACGAGGGGCTATTAAACGAAAGTGCACTATTTACTAAACGAGCCGCGACTAAAAACGAGGGCACGATTTATTAAAGCGAGCACAATTTATGAACATGGTTATAGAACATTGTGAGCACGATCTACTTAAACGTGGCCACAATTTGTAAAAGCGTGCACTCAATATTGTCTTGACACATGTAAACATGAGCGCGTTATAGTATATTGAGATCTCGATCTACTAAAACGCACCCACAAATAATTAAAAGCGTGGGCTCCGAAGAAATTCAATTGTGTGCACAAAAACATAGTGTGGTGTCAAGGGGTATCCCGGAATGGCGTCGGGGAGGTGTGTCGCTTGTAGTGACGTGGGGAATCTCATTGATTGCAGTGCACCTGGTTATAGCCCGTTAGGTAGGCTGTAGGTGGGAGAGAAGATGATTGTGTGTGTTTGTACAGGCCCTTGCCAACATCGTCCCAGCTGAATGTTTGGCGAAGTTTTGAGTGTTTGTTGAGGTCCAAGTGTATGCAGAGCTGTGGTGTTTATCGCGAACGGTGTGAGCTGGGCTACATAGCCTGAGAAGCTGAGCATCGTGAACGACACTGTTTTATGTCTCCGTTTCATAGTCCATTATCAAAGCTTACCTCGTGGGTATTGCATCATTGGTGTCTTGGCGTGGGTTATATGGTGAGGCCCATCGGGGCTAGAGGGAACCTTATTGTATTGGGTGGGTATTAGGCGATACTACTAATACGCGGTAGCCTATTTGTACCAACAGTAGGTCTCACGTGTTGTAATTGTTTGGGAGCTTGTCGCTGTGATGTGCTTCGATTGACTTCTAGACCTCACAGTTAAGTCAACAATCCAGGAGATAGTGGAAACCCGGTCATTAGGCTACAACAGAGCCCGCGAGTAGCCTTTGTAGTAGAATTTCCCCATTATGGGTCTCCATAGCTGGCGGTTGACACCACAGTGCCCCTGCTACAAAGAGTAGAAGTCCGCTATAAAACATGACCACCTAAAGTCTTTAATTAGCTGCTTACGGTTATCATCACATTACCAATATGAACTGTTACAGACAGCTGTAGGCCTAGTCCATGTCAAGGTAACATGAAGTTGCCACCACAGCACAGCGAGCAGTGAGAAAATGTCGGGAATTACTAAATGTGAGCACGAAATACATATTTCGAGAGCTCAATTTAGGCCTACAACGGGTCGTTGTATTAATTCGAGGGCTCAATTAAAGGAAAACGTGCTCACGTTTTATTAATTCGAGGGCTTAATTAAAGGAAAACGTGCTCACAAATTATCACGACCAGAAAAAATATCACTTAAAGTGAGCTCTCCCGGGCTCCGTACATAGCAAATGCGTCACTAATACATGTAATGGAGGGAAACCATACGCAGGCTATTCATGACACACAACAAGCTAGACAGCTAGCATGGCAAACGGCACATATCTCACTTCTAAATTAAACATATGAAACGGATACAATCTCATTTCTGTATCATTACATGTCACTTACGCTAATAAGGTTTATTAGTTTGTTTTTAACACCAGCTCACCTGTAGAAACATCAAAATACACTCAGTAGGATGACACAACGAACATTCACGCTTGCTTCAACAAAGAACGCAGTTACTCTACTTCCCTGCTGAGATTCTCGTGAATACAGACTGATTCCACAGCGCTATGCTGTCACCTACTGGCGTGGCTGATGTAGTGAACAACTAAATACAACCCAAACTCTTGAACAAACACCACATACCTGTTATCTTTCTTTTTAAATCACTCACATTGAATTGAGGGCGCTACACAAGCCCAAGGCTGCCACGGCGTCGACAAACGTTTGAAGGGGCTGGTAAAATGATAAATGGGTTTAATAAGTCTGTAGCTTAAGGACATACCACAGAGAAATTAAACCAACACAACTAGTATGTTTCCATGTTGTCACGATGTTGCCATGATGTACAAAACCTTCGTGTAGGAACTGGTCTTACTACTTGGTGATGAGATAGGTGGTGGGAGTGTGAAGTGTCTGTGTGTGTGTATGTCTCAGAGGGGGGAGGGGGGTGGGGGGTTGATGGGAGGGTGACCTCCCCGTACAGGTGTTATGTAGCTACAGGTGATAACTATAAAATGGGGCCTTACCTATTATAAACACACATAATTAGAGGTTAACTGTGTCCATGCTGAACCCTGGCTATTAGGCCACATCTACCATGTGATTTAGAGTGAATGGTGAATCTGAACATTGTCGAAATATGTAGAGGGTTCCAGTGAAATGCACTTGGATTGTTATGACACAAGAAAGTGAATACTTTGTCAAGAAATGTAAGTCATGAACTGAAAAGTGTAGACTTCTATTTGTGCTTCATGAAATAGGGATGACTTTGAACAATCTCTCCCTCTCTCTCTCTCTTATTTTCCTTTTCTCTCTCTTTCATTCTCTGTATCCAGCATACACCAACACCAATACACACACACACACACACACACACACACACACATACACACATTCAAGTCACGTTTAGTGAAGGGTAGTCCTGCACCTGAAACCGGAGATCAGTGTTCCTGAGGAACTGCAATTTATGGTGGTGGTGATCGCACAAGTATCAGCTGACAGTGCTACACACACATTTGATTTCAAAGGGCTTGCTGTGACAATGGCCTCTGATAATAATAGTATATCTTTCCCCTCAGGGGGAGGTGGTGAATGCTATCTTGCCACACCATCTCATTTCTTTTAAGCCTTGCACAAACCGCTGACATATCACACAAATGCCTCCTTTATTAGCTGGCAGTGATTGTTTTCTGAATAGGAAATAGACTGGACCCCACCAGGCATTCCAGATCAGCGTTAAACTTGTTCCATCCACCTGAGTGTGTGTGTATGGATACCCCCCACCTCCATCACCAGTGACACACACATGCAAACACACATACATATACACAAACGTGCGCACACACACACGCACACACATTTGCTCATAAACACAGATACACACACACACACACACACACCTTAAGTCCTCAGGTAGCCCCTTGTATGAGTAACTTCTGTAGCTATGATTCAGAATGCAGACATCATCAGTCATTTATTTTGCTATTTTACTGACCAGATCAGTAGACATTTATTTTTTTAGCTAATCAGATGTTAAAGACTTCAACTGAAGTAAGGGTACTTTAGGCTAACCGCCAATCAGAAAGTGATTTGTTTTTCTTGTTCGAGCACAAGCTAATGATAAAAAAGAAATGCACACTGAGACACACCTGAAGTCAGTCACTTCAAACATCCTGTACATAACATGCTGTAGCCTCCTTTCACTTCAAACATGGTACATGCGGGAGTACATATTTTCAAAACATGTCAAACTACTGTCTCTTCTCTTCCCTCTCTCCATCTCTCTCTCTATCACCCCCCCCCCCCCCCCTCATTGCTTTCTCTACATCTCTGTCTAACTAATAATTTAATTCCACATCCGTCAGCTCTTTGCGAGATTAGTTATTTAATTAGCGTCTCCCCCCCATCTGACATCACTTGTGTCCGAGCAGCTGTGTTTTTCTGAGACGCGGGATGACACCGGCCCAAACCTCTGACCCACCGGTGAACTGCACAGGGGCTACATGAGGGCTCGCCTCATCTCGTGTCACATGCAAGACTGAGCCATCACTGAAAGACACTCCGCTTCCACCAGAGAGAGAGAGAGAGAGAGAGAGATGGGAAAGTATGCATCAGGGAGTAACTGGCAGTGTTTTAGATGTACTGGAATCTAGACCATAAAGAAACACACACACACACACACATACACACACACACACACACACACATGCACACATACACACACACATACACACACACACACACACACACACACACTCACACACACATACACATACACACACAGTCATCCAGATCTCCCTGATGGGAGATATACGTCAACATTACAGGCAGCAAATGAAAAAGAAAGGTATGTTTGCTTCAGCTTTCAGAGAGAGAGGAAGTTTTTACTTCCCTCAGCCTATTACTGGAAGTGCATTGCTTAAATTAAAGCCTGGACTTAGTAGCAAAAGCAAGAGAGGGTCTTGCAAACGACCACGGTGAAAAGACTCAATCCAAATATCAACTTTCCCTTCTTGAAGAAGCCTCAAGCTGTCTAAACAATGATAGTGAGGGACAGCAACAAGCAACATGAGGTAGCCATGGGAAAGCAAAATGCACAACTCGGAATAGAGCTGAGAGGGAACAGGCCCTATTTTTCTTTGTCTGAGAAATATGAACTTGCTTGCCACATTTGTTTGCTTGGCTGCACTGCAATGCCAGGTGCAGAAATCTCCACCATTCAGAACTGATAGTGATTTTAGAGTTTTTTGGATGTATACATGGGCTCTGCTGATGTTGCCATATTAAGTTGCACATTTTAAAGCAGTTGTGATATGTTGAGTATAGCTATAAGATATATTGCATAATATTTCAATTTATTTATATTTATTTTATTTATATTTAACATTTTTGCTCACAAACCTTGTCTCAAAAGTAAAAACTTAATATTTATTAGTATTTGCTTTGCTTTCACATGATGATGTTTTCACCCTATTTCACCCTGTTCAATGCTTAAAAACACTTCTCAACTTTAGTGAATGTGTAAAGCGTTGGAACTAGGGTTGCAAAGGGGCGGAAAATTTCCGGTAAATTTCCGGAAACTTACCGGAAACTTTCCATGGGAAGTTAAGCTGGGGAATTTTGGAAATATTCCAAATTGGAAACTTTCATGGAATTAAAGGAAATTATGGTAATTAATTGGAATTTACGGGAATTAACTGGGAATTTTTGGTAACTCCTACTGTTTCATATACAGACATTAACATTTTGTTTCGTAATATGATTTGTTTGTTCGTATTTTCGCTTAGCTTAGCATACAAGAATAGCTAACATGCTAGCGGGAATCCCATTCTCTGCCTATGGTTTACTAGCGTGCTAAGCAACACTGAAACCACTGAACTGCCCAAGATACACCACGCCACTCAACAACAAAATCCAATTGGTTGGAACATTGACTGACAATCAGTTTGTTCGGTTAGAAATCCAGAAAATGGTAAAACAAATAAAAATATAATGACAACATACCACCCCAACCAAACCTTATAGATTATGTAAATTATATATAAATTGTCAAGCTTAATCAGACAGATTAATCGTCCCATTACAGTTTATGCAAAATGACGTACACCCATTTGAATGAAGACTCCATTGCAAACTTTCACCAGTTATTCCCACATGAGATGACATATTCACTGGGAATTTATTTTCCCCATGCACATGAACGCATCATAGGTTTCCTTTATGTCTAGTAGCCTATGCTGATTGCTGTGTGCATGGGATTGACATATGTGCAGGGTAGAAATTTGACTGAAATTGCATTAAATCAGGTTGTTTTAACTAATATTATGCTGCAAGATGGGGTTTTGTCCACTACATTTAAGTTCCCTGTTATAGACTAACTTGCCATATTAAAAATTCCTAGTTTATTCCCATTAATTCCCGTTTATTCCTGTTGAATTTCCGTATATTCCCGTTAATTCCCATGGAAAGTTTCCAACTTTGAAAATTCCTGAAATTTTGCAACCCTAGTTGGAACACAGTATGTTGTAAAATGTAACTTATTTTCTATCTGCCAGATGCGGAATCTGTTACAAAATATATTCTGTCTGACATTCTATTTTCCTCATATTTGCAGAGCACCCTCATGCCTTTAATATTAGCTTAAGATCTGGGCACCAGGGATTTGTGTTATTCAGTACGGTTACCAGTGAACTGTCTTTCCACAGCATTCTAAATAGCCATCAGCAGAGTGATTAGAATGTACACTTCAAACAGTCCATCCCAGCCACCACAAGATCTTTTAGACTCAATATCATTCATGACTGAGATGCTCAGACCCTGTACTCCTAACATGCCATTGCTATGCATATGATCCCTCTGCAAGCATTGCATGTCAAGATGTTCATTTCAATGGTGAATGTAAAGAGCCAGCAGCATAATAGACATGCCAGGCATCAATGCTTTGTAGATGAGATAGAGTAAATTTCATTCAGACAATCCTTTTGACTATTACATTTTATATCTGATACATCCGTGAAAGGGCTGTCCCATCTATGAGACCACAATGTGTAGGGAGGACCGGGCATGAAAGCCCTGCACAGACAATGCATTTTCATATAGACAGACAGCATGGCAGGGACTACGCGAAGTCTCTGCAACCTGAGGAGAGGGTGCCATGGTCTAATTGTTGCTGCGTCGCTTCACAAAGAGGGTTTGATCCCGGCTGCTCCTTTGAGCCATGCCAAAGCTGTCAGGACATCAGGAGCACAGACAGCAGGCAAAGGTCAGAGCCAAGTTCGCCACCCAAACCAGAGTCACGTCTCCTGGGATTGTTTCCCTCCCTCATGCAAGGGACACCTATCATTAGCGTGATATCATTCCCGTAATGCTTGTTTTCATTGCGCTATCGTTCCACGTAGCCACGTTAGCGCACTGTTGCACAACGAGACAAGGAAAACAAATGGCCCCTCTACATAGCTCAGCTGAGGCCCTGTCGAACAAGACCACAACAACAACAAAAAGGAGGAGGGGAAGAAAATAAAAAATGGCGTCGGGAAGAAGGTTTAGCCGAGGTCTTTTTCCCCCCCTGTAAAATCTGTGTCTTCTCACTTGTTCGAACTTGTTCTTAAAAAGGAACACCGCGGAGCCTTAAGTTCACAGTCAAACACTGCCAGTTCAGATGACTAAGCCTCACAGTCATCGTATTATTACATTACATTACATTACATTACATTTGGCTGACGCATTTTTTTTAGCCAAAGCGACTTACATATGTCAACTATATTACAAGGGATTACATTGTCCCCGGAGCAACTTGGGGTTAAGTGCCTTGCTCAAGGGCACAACGGTGGAAGCCGGGAATTGAACCGACAACTTTCAAGCTACTGCACGCTCGCCCAGTTCCTTAACCGCTACACTACCACCACCCCAGTATTATACTATTAATCTCCAAGCTTCCAAAACTTGTATCACACTGTGCTATTAGGGTGACCTTACAGTGAACCGAGGATTGACAAATCAGACTTTCCCCTTTTTTTCGAGGCAAGAAGAGCTTGGAAATATCAAGGTTTCCTATCAATCCTATTCGGGGTATGGGAAACCTGATTGAGTCTTGCATCATAGAACCATACATTGTAGCTGATGCTGGCACCAATCTGGCCCTAGTTCACCAGATACGGGCCAGACCTAGGCCATATTAGGACCCGAGTCAGCTGTTTTCTGGCAATCCATCTGGCAAGAATGAAAACGAGGTTCTTTCCACCAATGGAAATTCTGTCAGAACAAATAGTTTCCATGGTGACAGAATTTCAGTTATGCAATACCTTTGTCCATTGAGACTGATATGACAGGAAGCAAAGACTATGAGGCACAAATGCTTTGCCTATGAGTCATGTAAGCCATTTTGAAAGAAGAAAGATATTTCTAAAACGTAAACATGTTTTGGGGCAACTGTGGCCTACTTGTGACCGGAGGGTTGCAGGTTCGAACCCCGACCTGTAGGCACGGCTGAAGTGCCCTTGAGCAAGGCACCTACCTGTGTTCACTTAGTGCTGAGTGTGTTTCACTAATTCAAGGATTGGGATAAATGCAGAGACCAAATTTCCCTCACGGGATCAAAAAAGTATATATACTTATACTTATACTTGACATAATGTAGACATCATGACATGGTGACGGCATGTTATTGTCTTGTTTGCTTTCATGTTTATTTGTTTGTTTCCAGTGGATTGGATAGTGTTGAGACTCCCTGAACAGGTAAGCAGACTCTGAGAGGTCATGTAACATGCATGAGGAAGAAAAGGATCAGGTTTCTCCCAAGCTCTTAAATCCCAGGGGTGTGTACTGGGATGGGGAGATCAGCCGGGCAACAAAACGTCCCTTGAAGCTTTTCGGGTCTTGAAAGCTTTGGCGGCGTGCTAGAGCTGTCATGTGTGATTCGGGCTGGTCTCCTGCCTGTGGCCCTGAAATCAAACACTTGGCCTTGAACTAGGCTGACCCCCCCACCCCATCGCCCCCATCCATCATTTGTGGTACACACAGATACAGTACCCTCACACAGGTATACACACGTGCACACACACACACACACAGAAACGTACATGCACACACACACACACATACATGAACATGTACTCACACCATGTGCACACCGAACTACATACACACCCATTCTTATAAAAATAGGTAATTATATGTAATAATTGCCAATTTCACAGATTTTTTACACTGGCTTATGATGATTTACACAAGCATGCCTAGAGTGAATATGAAACACGTATCCACAAAGACCAGGTGCATTTGTTATACAGAATCTAAAACCAAATCAGCATGAATCCTATAAAAAGAACTCAGGCAGATCGCGCCAGGTGAACATGACATGCTTCTCGCGAGTGAAAAGAAATCATCCCAAGAGACTGCATTTGTCACCGGGGACGTCATTTGGAGGTAGCTCAATTGTTTTAATTGAACCGATGCAGAGTTGATCTGTCATCGACGTGTTCAAGGTGCAAGGCCGCCCTCAGTGCGTCTGTCACAACAGCCGCTAAATGTTTTTATTTCTTCTTTCGCTGAGACCATCAGGGATGATGCAGTGCATTCCTGTCTCAGACAAGCCCTGCTGGCAGGGGAGGGCGATGACAAAATGACATGCGATTAATAAATGCACACGGATGCTGGGGCTTTTCCGTTATGGTACAGATACGACTCCTCAAACACACTCTATTCATCTACTGCCTGCTGTGGGTCATGCTTATACCCCCACTCACACATACTCTCTCTCACACACACACAAAAGAGAATTTCACACTAACCTCAACCAAAGAAAAAAATGGGTGTGTGACTGTGTAACATTGCATGGCAAAATAATTGAAATCTATTTCAGTCATAATATAATTTGATGAATAAAGGTTCCCCTCCCAACAATGGATTGAACAGGAGAGTGTGTTTATTGACATAATGACAGATCATTTTGATTTTTTTACATCTTTTCACATAGTTTTCACAGAGATTTGTTGCACATGTAGGGCAAACCTACCACACAGCGGAAGTGGTGAACACACCAGTGATTAAAGCACCAATTAACCTGTTATGAGCACACACACGGTAATGTGTGGTGTGGTAGACTCTTAAACTGTGACTGGGATTCAAAGCTGAATAAAAGGCTTCCTTTTCCTCTGCAGCCAAACCTGAAGCAAAATAGCACTGAACATATTTCTCCTTTTTCTTCCTTCTCCTCTCGGTTTCTTGTCATGCTCTAGGCCACGGACATGGACACTTTACTGCCCTAATCCCACTATTACTCACTCTCCCAGTTCACCAAAATTACAGTTTTCCCGACATTAAGTGGGGAAGCGGCATCGCTGTTGATGTATTCACTGTTTTCAGAGTTTGTGTGGGCTTCCACTTCTCAGATCCCTCTGCTTGCTTGGGTGTTATTACTGCATTCTTCACACGTCTTTCTTTTTTCTCAAACGAGCGCAGAGGAGGATGCAGCCGCTGTCCTCTTGATGTAAGCCTTTGTAGGAAACAACTCGTAATTTTCTTCCACCTGTGCGCCACACTTTAATTATGCCTCAATATCGTTCTGCATATTCCGCAAATTGGAATGAGGGGACAAGTCCCCGCGTGTCGAGGAGGTCTTTAACGCGTGTCCACACACGGAGCTGCAGTTCCAGGACACATGCCACACATGTTGCAATGAGGTCGAAAAGAGAAGACACACACGTGTAATCAAGGGCATTTTGAGACTGTCGCCTCTGTACAGGGCTAGCATGGGCCAGAAATGGGTTATACTAAATCCTTCCCCCTCACCAGAACAGGGATCACCTTCTATCCATCCCTGCTCGGAAAACACCTGATGGATGTTTATTAGATCAGGTGTGTTCAGGTACTCCAGAGCGCCACTGATGAGCTCAGTGAGTCAGGTATGCAAACACACATACACAAAGATAGATGGGGTTGGTGTGTGTGTGTGTGTGTGTGTGGGGGGGGGGGGCAGAATCAGGAATGAAATCCTTTGTTGTGGAACCTTCTGTAATGACATTACATCATCAATATGTTGAAAGCTGTGTTTACAGTAAGGGTAGTATTAACTTTTGGGATGTACTTACTGAACTATCCTTTCTGGTTCAAAGTCTCTGATGGGCATAAGGGTCCCATAAGAGACTCTCCAGAAGTTCAAGCAACCAAAATACAGTTTTATCTAACCCTCTTGTCATGGTATCACTGAGACACAGGTTCAAAGCCATCAACTCACAGGCATGTACTGCTTACTGTACATTGAAAATGGATTGGGTAGACTCGCAAAAACCATTTAAAAGACACACAATTTTATTTAACATGTTAATTAGTTTAATCCTGAGGATTTAACAGATATATTTTGTGAAATGTCACAGTTGTAAAGTGTTAATTATTTATTTATTATTTATCTATTATAGTGTGTCATTATGTTTTCTCATGGATACAGCCACAGAGCTGAATAGGAGCCTTAAGTATACACCTGGGCTAGGTGTATGAAGTAATCCCTAAAAAAAGTTCTTGCAAACATCTCATTACTGCAGTTGGACCTTGTCAGAGCAGGAGAGAGACAATGAACAGTAGTTTTGCTGAGAGACTGTTCTTGGCCATAGCTGACACATCTGCCATCGCTGGGCATATTTTGGGTGCACTCACTGTGTAGTGTAGCCACACAAAGTGCTGCCCAGTTGGCTGGTAGGAAAAAAAATCCATGGGGTGCTCTCACAAACAAAACATCAAACTGTTCATAAACCTGTTCTGTTCATTATGTTCACAAAATGAGCATGTTCACTTAAAGTAACAATGATCATTGCTTTACATCTGCAAATGTCAAACTTGGTTAGATTTAACTTCCCTTGTGGAGATATTATGCAATAGTCATGTCCTTTAGAAGAAAATCCTATGCTTAAGCATTTATAAAGGTCAGGTATGCATAGTGTTGCTATGTAAACCATTCTGAATAGGTTTCACGTTAGTCTCGAAGGTTAACCCTGGGAACTTTCTTGTTTTGTTCTCCAGTGTTTTGACTGCAAACAGCTTACAGCTCATGACACTCCAAAAGGCTACGTTGCTCCTAGTTGGGATGACGTTGCCCGAGTGAATAAGAATAGGGGTCCACCATGCCCTGTATCAGTACAGACAGATGAGGACGTATCACATGGGTGCATGTGGTTGTATGCGTTGCATGCGTCACATGGTTGGCATGCATCAGAGTCAGCACACTGCACACCTGAGATGATGTCATTTTTGTTTAATAGTTAATCTGTTCTTGTAGGCACACTAAATAGGTTGCATTAACTGTGTGACTGCAAGGGTACCAGAATAATACATGTGACCATACGCATTCTGCATATGAATACATACAGTACCCTCCAGAATTATGGCACCTCTGCTAAAATTGACCAGTTTATACTTAGTTAAAAATATGTATTTCTTTATGAGATTTTCCTTTTTCTTAAAATAAATGGTTACACTTTACTTGACAGTATCGTCATAAGAGTGACATGACACTATCATGAACGTGTCATAAACAAGTCATAAACTTTATGACATAAGGCTTCTATTATTAAGTGACATTCGGTTTTTGTCATAATAATTTAGGGTTAGAGTTAAAGTTAGGATTAGGGTTAGAGATTAGGGTTAGGGTTAGGGTAGGGTTTTTTTTCATTGTGAGATTACAATAAATCACCAACAGATTCTTTTTTATACCGGTTTTTAGTCAACTTTAGCAGAGGTGCCAATTAATTCTGGAGGGTACTGTAGGCTCTTTTCACATACATATTTCTCTCTCACACAACTCTATGCAATAGCCTGTGGAGTGAGGGAATCATCAGAAGTGATAGACGACTCCTCTCCTTTTCATAGACACACAGAAAACTTTTATTTTCCCAGCACTTCTCAGGAGTGATTTGTGGCTAGTGTGCAGTGTTTGAGAAGGACTCCGTCACCGAGAGGGAGGTTTGAACTTCTTGAACTGTGTCTTGCAGGTATGCTATACGCTGGATTGAGGTGACAGCATGGAATGCAATGTTGTGATTTCTCATCGGGATCAGGAGTCTTCTGAGCCCTGTTGTCTAGCCCGCTGTTTCTCCTGAGCGGTGTGAACGAAGGAGATGTGCTCATTTGTTGACTTTAGTTTTGCCAGTGTTGAGGCTAAACACATGAGTGCTGACAGACCTGCATTGTTTTTCGACACAACGCCTGTGAATCTTGGACAAGTGGTGGGATTAGGCAACTTGCAAATGTAGCTGTCTGTCCAGGCACCAGTAACATCAACAGTGTCTACATTACACAGAAGCTGATTTAAATTCAGAGAGCGAATACTAGATGTTTGGGATGTGATGATGTATAGATTAATACTTTGTCTTATTTTATGACTTGACCTCCTAGTCGAGATGTTTTCCGAAGGTTTCTTCTGATCATTCATCCCTTTAATTAATGGTTTTGCATGACCATACATGTGCTATGGACGATTGAATTGTCCTCTGTCACTCTGAAAATTAGGTAATACATTTCGACTCAAATGAGGAAAGATGCACTCTATTTTTGAACAATTCCAAACAAATGCCAGCAAGCTCAGACACTGGTTATGTTCTGAAGCCCGTTAGAATGAAGTCACCTAAGTTTCTCAGCCATTACCACAACATAATTGACAATACACTCACTGGAAAGAAATAAGTGCTTTTAAATGTGTGATTTATGTCCACCAGTCACAGAAAGATGCGATGACTTATAAATAACGACCTTGAGACTCCTAGACCACATACTCTCTGATACCTGTCAGTGCATACTTGCATCATGCTGTCATCCCTTCCATAGAGTTATGGCTGTGTGGCTCAACTTAATTGAGTTTGGTAATATCGTGCCCATGGTAATGACAGTTATTAGATAGGGTGCGTCGTGTCAGACAGTACCAGGCAGGGAATGGTTCTGCATCTGTGCCAACGTGTATGCATTATCCACCTGCTGAGGAAGACTGAAAGAGAACTCAGCAATTCGTTGTGTTTATTGGTTTGGTGATAGTCCTATGTTACAGTTTACATTGTTGTAAACTGTAACATAAACTCCAGTGTATCCACATTTACTGTGTACAGTGTTCAGTGTATCCACAGTATTGACTGAGCCTATACCCTAATCCTTTACGAAATCTGGAAGACTCTATAGAATCAGGTCTAATCCCAGCCTGCAGTTGTCAATTGACAGTAATAGTCTTTGCGTTGCCTCGCACATCCTTAAGAACAGGTGAATAAACCCATCAGGGTATCCGTTGCATCATACCTGTACAGAATCTCATTCCAGGAAAGTAGCCTATGACAAGGCGATCAGTGGGCATATAGAGAGAGATAGACGGGGAGCAAGGCTGTCACGTTAGGAGAGCCAACGCTGAGAGGAGAAGCTCATAACCAGCCGAGAGAACACCGCAGTACGAAACAGGCCGGCTGCCTACCATAAATCACGGACTGCTGTCGGAATCCAGGTGTGCAAAGGTGCGGTCAGAGCGCTCCATAAACCGTATAATCTATGCGAGGGAGGGGGAAGGTCCGCTTGGCAGGCAGGCGTTGATGCTATACGCTGAATACTTTGGCAATGAAACTGCTTTTCTACTATAGGGAAACGTGGCAAATATCTTCATTAGTTTGTCCTTGGCATTCACGGTCTCGAAAAGAAGGTATGAAATCAAAGTGCAGAGAGCCGCAGTGAAAGGAAATGAAAGGTAACGCAGCGCGAGCATAGCGAACACCTGGCAAGACACCTCCACAGGCCTAACGCACGCTTACCAGCAACATCACCACCTGACAACAGGGGTGGTTTACACTGAAAAGATAACAACATTAAGGCTATGGTGGTTAACAGCAAATATTATAGAGTGCAACGCTCTAAGATCTTTGGTTAACGGTAGCCTACAACTCGGTATATTTAACACGATTTATTACATTTAAATTAGGAAAGGCTATAGATTCAGACAACATTCGTGAAAAATGTATTTGTCGTCTATACATACTTTTAAGTCAAAATGTAGGCTATTCCGACCAAAGGGATAGGGTTTCACATAGTAATGAGTGCAACTCATTGAAAACACCCCCATTCAAAATGTGACAAAAAGGGAAAGTCCAGCCAATATGAGTAACTCCTAAGAGCCCCAAGTATGTTAAGTAGTTGCAAACATCTCATTCACCGGCCTTTCTTTTATCGACAACGTTCTTTTAAACCACAAGGTTTTGTGATTCAACTCATGTCCAAACGATGATGTTACTTTAGCCTGAGATGTTTGGCCAGCTGCCTGCTCACGCGGGTGTCTGACGCAGTTTTAGCTTAGCAAAAGAGATGTTTTGTGTAGGAGAAAACTGGCGTCCGATTTGGCGGGGTCTTTTCTAACTTCTGGATTGAAATTACACTTGACATCATCCCCTTTGCGAATGTTAAACAGCCTCTTTCGCCGTCCTCTCGAAACAAAATAAGTACCCCCCACACACTCACACAAAAAGTTATCTAGATTTTGCATAGTTAACATTTGGCTGATGGGGGACCGTGCTTCTCAGGGAAACCGGGGAACATTGCTGAGGGGCGCAGTGCCGTTGTTGTGGCGACGCGACAGAGGAGTGAATGAAGCAGATGTCAGCGCCATCCATCACCCCTGCCGTTCCCTCTCCGCCTTCCTCTGCCGGCCGCCACCTCGACACAGCCCCTGCTCTGCGCTCATCAATTAAAGCGACCCGCTGTCCCACTATTAGAAAGCCTGCACTTTCCCCGCTCTCTTCCTGCCCACCCTTAGTCATCCAGATTGTAAAAACTGCTGAAGCGAATAGGCAACAATAAGTCAATGGCCATGATTATATTGTAGCAGATGAATAGTTGCCACCTAACTAATTTGAGGCATTGTCAAGATGAATCAATTTAGATAAGTGGCAATTGTGGAGTATTTTGATGTAGGCCTAGGCTTCTTTGCAGATCTCTAACCATTCACTGAGCATCTTGATTTTTTTTAAAATGTTTTCTTTATTTTCCTGATCAGATATCTATCATACAGTTAAGAACACAATTATTCATACCCCTTGCAAATATTGATTTAATGTTGATTTTCTCTTGACCAATATGTTTGTTCTGACTGAAAATGACACTATCACATGGCTAAAGGTTGTAAGATAGATAGATAGATAGATAGATAGATACTTTATTGATCCCCAGGGGAAATTCAAGACAATGTGGTAGAAACATATTACTAGTAGTGTTTGTCTCAGTAAAGTATGTTATAGGAAATAACTGTCTGTCACAAGTGTGAAGGCATCTGTGAGGTGCTGTCCATTTATTAATGCACTATTTATGATCTGCCAAGATTGCATTGTCACTGCATACTCCACCTTCTGGTTAAATCAATGGCTAAAAGAGCCTCATATATTTCACTGGGTCAGTTGATCCAGAGAGTGAGGACAGAGATCACTATCCACTCTGCGAAGTAGTGTCTGCTTTTTGAAAATCTACGGTGTATGTGTGTATGTGTGTGTGTCTGTGTGTGTGTGTGTGTGTGTGTGAGAGAGAGAGTCTGCACTTACAAACACTATCCTCTGTGAAGAACCTTTAAGGCTCTGTTGTGGCTCTTTTCTTTTTAACATGTGGAAAGACTCCATCAGAGGGTCCTGACTGGAATTGGAGTAGGCCTATAGAACATAATGGAGATATTCAACTCAATCCCAAATCATTTATCTATTTTATCTTAGAAGCATTTGCTGGTTCTAGATACACAGTTATTACGTACATAACCTGGTGTGTGTCCCACCTTTGGTCACTGTGTAATTGGTGAACGATACACCCATACACCTGCTCATTCTGCGCTGACTGACTGCCTAACGTGGTTACATTTTTTCACATAGCCCAAGTTACATGCAGTGGAATGTTACCTTGGCTGAGGGAAAATGTGTTAGTCCTCTTGGAGTCTGTCTCGATATGTGGGTATTTGAGGAGGGAGAGTTGTATCTGGAGTGGACTGTGGTTTTTAGGGCTTGATTGCTGTAAGGTAAACCGATTTGTGACATTCAGAGGGAGTCGTTTGTTCTTCAGAAAGACAGAGGGGGTCTTTGTCCAGTCTGTCTCGTCCACTGACATGACCTGTTTTTTGTGACGTGGTCTGTTGTGGGCAAAACTGACTTGTGGATGGCATGCTGAAATGAAACTGGTTTATTTCTCTATACATATATTTATCCCAATGAGTTTAATATACATTATATTAGAAGAAATGCATTATAAAGATAATTTATGATGAAAAAACAAAGAAGAATATGTTATACTTTGGTCATTCATTTCGAAGCAAGAGATAAAGGGAATGCAGAGTTCCAAACTGATTAAGAGATGTTTATTAACACTGTTCAAGACTTAGTTCATAAAGTTTGTTAAATTAAAAATGACAGAATAAGCATGTAGTGGAATCAATTTGGCAGTGGTTCAATCCATTGTCCATTGTACACGTCCTTGTTCTTTGGTAAAGCACCTCTATCTTCTCTATAGTACCAGAATCTGCTTAAGCTCAAACTACTTGGTAACTTTTTATCTGATGCTACCCTGTACTGTATTAGTGGAGTCATTTTGCTGACTTACCTAAAATGGGTTTGTCTTGGTTCAATCTTCAACCAGCATAACTATCACTAAAAATGACTAAGACCACTTACTTTTGAAATGTAGTAAACATCAGAGATACAATGGTTTCATTGACTATCATAACAAACACAAACCTATTAAGCATTAATTTTATTTCTGACAATTACGGAAATTGCTGTTAGAGCTGGATGGTGGCGTATTTCTTTTTTTTTACAAAAGAAAATTAAAATAAATAAAACATTCATATAAAAATAATCTCTTACAAAATATATCTATTAAGCAATGCATACACAGGGACAATTCATCAGGAAAATCAGACAAGTCGATGATACCAGTGGCAATTACCTAGTGAACATTGCTGTCATCATGGGCAATTCTGCATATTGCAGCTTGACGTCCCAAACAACTAGCAGCACACAAATGGGGTCTTTTTTCCAAACATAAAATACAATGTGGACTATGCACTAGACCCCATTATTCCTCTCCAGTAACGAATGCTGTGCCATATACATACACAGAGCTATAATGTGTCAAAATGAATCATTTATGGTCAGTAAAATTGAGAATATGCATTCAAAATGGCATATGTCTTAGTGTTTTTACCACACTTTACACTAAAAAGGCATTCATGATTCATTTTGGGACAAAATAGCTGTTATAGATACATTATAAACAACTCCAGTGTATCATGATAGGTAGGGGGAGTATTCTCACGTTATAAAAAGGGTTGTGCAATGACTAGCATAGACAAAGTGGTGTTGTATATTCACAAAATAATGATATCACGAGCAAAATACTTGGCAAAATAACTGGAATGTTCCTTTTCCATTTCCATATTCGTCTTCTTGTTAAGTACACTTAAGCAACCTCTAAAACTATTCCAATTCAAATCGGCTACTCATAAGACAATCATGGTGGTCCGGAAAACTCCTGGACGTCATAGTTATGACACAGTCATCTCAGGACTCAGTAAGAGCACAACTAAACTTGCTACGATGAAAAACATGTCTATCAGATTATTGACATGATATCTGTTCTTGACCTTGGTCCATATAGTGTGTTAGCACTTGATTGCATCCCTTTTCATAACCATCATATATGCATAATTTGTTATATTCTCTCTTTTCACAGAAAGCCTTTAGATCCCACAGTAGTTATGTTATAAAACATATTGGAAATGTTATCTTTTGGGCACTGTAGGATAGTGATATTAATGAAGAAGTATCTGTGAGGAAAAAGATGCCATCTTGGCAATGGAATGTGACATATACTGAATAGTAATTCAATATTCAATATTGAGTGGTTAAAAAGTGTTGGTCAAAGATTCTGTCATATATATCATATAGAGCGACTCTTACACATATGAATGCTCTGCCTGTCGTTATATGTCAATATTGAAGCACCAGCATAGTTTGCAGGTTAGAAAGTAACAGTGAATGCGATCAAGCTGTTTGTTCAACAGTAACAATGAAATTCACTGACAAAATATACTAATGTTGCTGAAAGAATAAAAAAAATCAGTAGTCTCCTCATTAAATAAATTAATATTAGTTTCTTTCTTTCTCTAAATAAAAAAGTTAAATATTGTATAGTAAAAAAAGTCCATCCACTTGAACTGAAATAAACAGCGGAAAAGTGTAATCCTTTTTTAAGCAAAGAAACACATTATAAGGAATGTTAAGTTCATTAACAAGTGAGCCCATCTCTGAACCCACACGCAACAATAGCCACTCATGATCCATAAGAGCTTTCTGTACATTGTCCAAGGCAGACATCCATGTCCATACAGTCTCCACAACAAGTGCACATGTGTCCTGTGGTGAGAATTACTTGTCCATCACAGGATTGAAACACTATGGACCCTTTCAAGAGAGTTCCATTATCAGCATCATAGTTGGCCCCACAAGACTTCCTTTTTAACATTCCATATGTTATCTTAATGCAGAGGAAGTAGATTGGGGCCCAAATAGAACGTTCAAGCATTGTTTTTGTTTACCTTGTTGAAAGGGTCTATAGCAGGACCAATCAGTCCTGTCCTGTCCAAAACAGCGGCCTCACAGATGTTTCCCAAGTTGTCCTCAACAACCTCTGAAAGGGACCTCTGCATCTTACAAGCTTGCTTTTCAATCCATCAAACACAGACACACACACACACACACACACACACACACACACACACACACACACACACACACACACACACACACACACACACACACACACACACACACACTCACACACACACACACACGCACACATACATCATGTGTGCATACATGTGCATAAATAAGTACTCCAATAAATATATTTATATATTTATATTACCATCATTAACATTAATATAATAATAATACTATTCCCATTATTTACAGGTGTACACCTCTGTCCTCTCGCTGCAGGTGTTGCACTTGACATAGCAGCACCAGAGGAACTTGCAGTTGCACTGCCAGACGCGCGAGTATTGATGTGTGTTGTAGCCGCGGCCACAGCACATCAGGTCGCAGCCATTGGGCTGCTGCGCCGTCTTGTTGCACATGCGGCCCTGCGTCCCCATGCTGCCCGTCACCGGGTCGGCCTCGCAGTAGTTGGGCGATTTCTCGATGTACACCAGGTCGGTGTCGAGCGGCTTGCGGAAGGTGCTCTTGACCTTGAGGAACTTGGGCCGCTTGTTGCGGCTGGCGCGGATGGCCTCCACGTGTACGGCCTGGCTGTACTTCTCCTTCAGCATGTAGCCCAGCTGCCGGAACTTGGGCAGCGTCGTCCAGCAGGTCTTGGTTGTGCATGAGCCCGACACGCCATGGCACTTGCACTCTAGTCGCATGTTCTTCTCCAGGATCTACAACGGGAAAAATCACATGGAGACCGAAATGTCAGAGTCAGAGTACAGACGAAAACAGGCGCTCTGACTTGAGGGTAGTGCACACACATTCTGACCTCCCTAATGGGAGACAAGGATCAGTGGCTCCACACAACCGCTTGCAGCTGCAGGTCACTCGTTTGTTTTGCTACATCATATCTGATGTCTCCTCTTAGATTCTTATGAGATGAGTAAACGTCAGGGAGAGTTTGTTGATGTTACCATTCAGAAACAACTTCCATTCCCTACATCTGTGGCAAAACCTAATCAGTATGAAACTACGTGATAATCCTTTGCTTCTTTTTTTACTCTTATCTCTTAAAACAGTTGATACAATGGTCACTTTCTCTTAATAACAAGAGCCTCGGTTTTGATTGAGACAAGAACTAATTCAGAGGGTTTGTGTGATCATAGTCTACAATTTGGGGAACTAGTGCCTCAATTTTCTTCCAAACCAGCATATTTTGTGAAGTCTTAGACAGGTTGAGACAAAGGTTTTTTTTCTTTAACATTCCAAATGAAGAATGTGAGGACTGTTAAACTCGCCGTGCCAGAATACGATTTGCCTCATGCCATTGGCTCTGAAGAATGAGGCGAGGGGAAATCACTCACACATGCACATTACCGAGAAGACCAGTCACTGTAGTCAGTCTTTCCGGAAGCTTCCGAACTTGTATACAAAACACATTTACGCAAATCATACCCGTGATCAAAATATTTAACAGGCAGGTACAGGAGACTATGTTAGTGCAATGCACGTGTGTGTAGGGCCAAGCGCCATCCGTGGAAGGTATGACATAAACACAGCTTGAATGGCAATCATGAGTTCCTTCAACAAGGGCCATGTGTATAGTTTACACAGATAAAGCCGCAGAGTTAGGTTTCATGTCTCCATGCACAGGTGGATCTACTACCAAGAGAGGGTATCTGGGCCAGATCAGTAGACTACCAGGGCTCCACTTCCAAGAACCTTTATTAAGTGAGGAGGGCTGCTATTTAAATGGAGAGACTATTATGTTGAATATTCTCTCTTTTAGTTTCTTCCATCGGTCATTACACAACAATGGTAGGAGCACTGCTGAGAACTACTTCAGAATTGGCTGCTCTCTGAGTTACTATCAACTTCAACAGTATGAGAGAGGCCAGGCCATACTGTTTCAGTTTAGGGTCTGAAAGATGATCTAGGCCTTTGCACCTCGGAGCTAAAGATAATAAACTCCAACACAAACACAAACACAGGAGTGGTTGCTTACAACTAAGTACAAGTCGAGAACAGCTGGATGAATCATGAAGTGAGGGGGACCAGTTGAAAGAAAAATAAACTAACCAATGATCCTTCTGTGAAGCCCACATAATACATTGTATATGATCATGCTCTGTGATTAAAGCATTAAATAATTCCATGTGAGGCCTAAAAGGAACATCATGGCAGCAGAAACAAAAAAACTATTATTTAAAACCTATAGTTAAGGCAATTTATAAATCTAAATAAGGTTGATCTGCAATTGAATGTGTCAGTGTGGCTCCCATGGTTATTAAGTGAAGGTAAATGAATAGCATCGCTACACATCATGAATGACATTAGTGCACTGTATCTACATAGGCTTCAATTAAAGTCTTTAGTATTGCTGAGGTTTTTTTGTGTTGATGGTTTGCTTGTTCAAGGGATCAGTTTAAGCTTTTGTGTGGGTGCCACAAGGTATTTCTGTCTCTCTCTCTCTCTCTCTCTCTCTCTCTCTCTCTCTCTCTCTCTCTCTTTCTCTCTCCATCTCTCTTTGAGAACTAAGCACTAAGATGTTCTGATGTAATGGCATGTGTTCACATATCTTCCATGTCAGGCTCTGTGGGTGGGAGGCCTTTGCACGTATTAGAGAGGCCTCACCTAAGTTTTTAATTATTCCACATGCCACCGCGATGCTCAGACTTTCTGGAGTCACCGGGGGTAATTGCGGAGCGCTTCAGATGCACACCAGGCTTAGTACGGTCATGCTGTTGACTCTTGATAAACATTTTACGGCTATTGAAGTGAAATGCCGTAGTCTTTCAACAAGGAGCTGTTTTCTCTACCTGCTCTCCATCCATCTACCAAGCAGCATACGTGATACTTACATAATGCGGCTGACAAAAACATCTTCAGTTTGGAATTTGCACTCGGCAGTCTGTATCTGCCATGTTTAATGGGAGCTGACACATCAAACATCTTTAATTTCGACATCGGGGAATAATGCGTTTTTGTTACTGGACTCTGTCTAATTGTGTGGTTTGATGGAGGGGTTATTGGGTTGCACTGATCTGGCAGCCCCTGTGCTGCCATTCGGCCAGAGCGCTGGGCCTGGATGGGGGGCATTAAGTTAATGATTACTCAGAGGTATTTCAAGTGGGCCCATGCCAAACCTTTGAGGTTGTGATTGAACCCACCCACCCCCTCTACTACCTCCCCACTTCAACCCCATCTCCTCATCTTCAAGGACCCTGTCCAAAGTGCTGAAACATTGCCTTTGTGAGTCATCGGGACATCACACAGGGACTGCCAGGTAAAATCGATTTGGGCTCGGCCCCTTTTAATGGACAGAAGTGTCTTTTATATTCCTAACTTTGTTAATGTTAAATGGCAAGTTTCAAGAGTTCAGCACAATATATAAAATGGATATTAAATGGAGTTCGGTTCACAAACTGCCCAACACACATTGTTGTGTTAATCTAATCAAGGAGCGAGAGAACCATTTGGTTTTGGCAGACTGACCACAAATGAAAGAGGAAACTAAATAAGAATGTGGAAAGCAATAACCAAGTAGGCCTACCCACACTCAAGATCCAGTCAGGGCCTGGTCTAGTGGCTTTGGTTACTCCCACTTACAAAAGGCCCAACAGCTTATTTCCTGAATAACTCACAAACATGCTGATTGATAGACTAATTTAATGGATATACTGCGAATTATAGTGATGATTGCTGCTTGTAGATGTAAGCTTTTTTTCACTGACATGGAGACAGATTCACAAACTTCAGCACTCTATAACATCATCTAATTGCATTTGGACAGACATTGTGATTGCATGTTTGTCATCTGCAAGGGATAATAACTTCTCTAATAAAAAAAGAATGATCTGTAATCAGGCCCATGCATCAAGTGAAGATAATGAAGTAGACTGAAGGAAAGCAGCATTGTGGGGGAGCCTATTCATTGAAAGCCAGTACTAGACAAATAAAAGAACATGGTTATTATGGGCTGTCAAGCCCCAGTGACTTAGTAGAGGAACTGTTAATCAGCAAACAATAAGATATGTCAAAACTGCCACTTAAGCAAATGTCATTATATCCATTTAATTCAATTCATGCTCTTAGGTTGTCAAAATAAAGTAGGAGACAAACCAGAGTCCTACTGAGCTGATGCATGAACTGCTTTTAACCTCCCAACAACAGGCAACTAGAAGGATGATGCTGGACATATACAGACAGACAAGCAGACAGGCAGACTGACACACACACTAACACACAACCACACACATACCCCCCTGAACTAGATTTCAACATTCCAGTAGAAACATCCCAGGTCCTCGCGCCCACCCACCCACCCACCCAACACAGCGCATTCCAAAACAGGCGTACCTACCTTTCGGCCAACCTCGTTGTTGTGCAGGTTCATGAGCGTCCGGGCGTTCTGTCGGATCTCGCGCGCGTCCACAAACACCTTTGAGAAGCTAAGGCCATAGCGGATGTCGGCCGAACAGCCGCCCCACTTCCAGCCCTCCTCCTGGTTGTAGAAGCCCTGCTTCTCCTTGTCACAGCCACAGCCGCTTAGATTGCCCTGGGTGCAGGCCGCCGTGATGGCGTGAGCCACACCGGCCGAGATGATGGCGTAGGTGAAGGCAGCCTCCTTACTGCCTGAGGAGAAGAGAAAAAAAATGTTGCGTTAAGTAAAGGATGGTTGACAACACAATCCTGCTGTTTCAGGCGGTGTCAGGACTCCTTGTACATACCTGCAATAGCTTTGACACTCAAAAGAAATAATAAAATGTGCAATCCGAGCCAAGTTTTGCTTTATTTATCACGCATGCTTTACACAGATTAATGATAGGATTGGAGGAGGTTTGTGTGTGTGTGTGTGTGTGTGTGTGAGAGAGAGAAGGATAGAGAGATAGAGAAAGAGGGAGAGAGAGAGTGAGGGGGAGTCAATTCCTAGAAAAAAGCAGTCATGTTGGAAAATCTGAACTTCCACACGCTTTTCAGACGTTTTGCCCCTTCAGCAATAGAGCACCAGGTTAAGAATGCATTGAGAATACCACAGGCCTCGTATATGCATCAAGGGCTCATGGCCTTTGACATGTCATACATGCAGTGCCTTCAATGACATGAGAAAACATGGCCGCCATTCTCACCTGCACACAGACAAATCATTCCCAGCAATCTTGTCTAAACATGGCAAAAAAAATGCAAACACTATGACCAATCCGGACAACAGGAAGACTGGCCCATCTCCAATGAGAATTCAATGAACACAAGTTTATTTAGGGCACAATAGAGTTGAAAAGACAGAGGGAATATATGTTTAAAAGTTCCATCTGGCCACTGTCCCAGCTTCCGTCAGGAGAGGAGTACACCCAGTGGAGGTGAGCCTGGCAGGCACGCAGAGCCTGTCGGAGCAGAAGACAAAGATAATTGATTGCCTCTTTAAATCAGGGCACTTCCAGGTCAGCGGTGTGATTTGCTCAAACCAAGACACGGCCAAAAAAGCTGCCTCCAAAACTTTTTTCTTTTTCTTTTTTTTTATTTTGAGGATTTTGAGTTTTGGATTGCAAAGTTTTCACTTTTATTTATTTATCTTTTTTATCATTATTATTTTTTTTATCAGTATTACAAGAACTGTTCTGTAGTGTGTACACAAGTAGCTCACAGTAAAGGCCTATTCACACCAAGAACGATAACGATAACTATAAATAAATATCGTTCATGAAGAACGATATCGTTGGGGATCACTTTCAGAGCGATTTTGAGAACAATAAAAAGCTAATAGCCAATTAGAACCCATCAAATTTTAGCCGTCACATTCATTAACACAAGGACAGACTTTGTTTATCGTTGTTCAGTGTGGACGCTTTTTATCGTGGTGTGAATGACCCTTAAGGCTTAAACAATAGTTTAGTAATTCATGCTGCACTGTAGCATGTCAACGTTTCTCACTCGAAGCAAGAGCTTTAAACTCACTGCAGCACTTTTAAAAGCACTTGCTATACAGAAAGCTATACAGAGGGCCTTAAGAAGAGTTTGCATTAAAGCTATACTTGGATCTTCCACCCACAGAGAATAGACCTCTGAAGTTCACCTACAAAAAATCTTTGTGATCCGGAATCTTGCGATTTTTCCTATGGGAAAATAACATGGGGTTTTTGAATTATCGCACCTGTTAAACTCTCGCGGGGACGAAGAAGTCTGAAATGCAGATGTTTTGCTCAACACACTTTTGTACTCTGCCTTCGAGTAGCTCCTGTGATCTTCGGTACGTTAACACGGCAAACTTTTTGCTACCCTTGCAATGCAACTTGCCATACAGTAGGTAGTTAGCTTCAGTTAACACCCAGATCTCCTTATATGGGCAAAGATGGCAGCTTTGGTTCTTTTTTGTTGGTGAATATCAGAGGTCTATTAACAGATCACCTGTTAAGATTCAAGTTCAGTGTATAAAATTGTTGAACAAATACTGAACATCAAGAACAGTCTGCAGTAGAGCTATACATGGATAGTTCACCCACAGAGAATTAACCCCTCCACTCCTGTTTTGTTTTCCTTTGACTGTAAGAGTTTGAGAAAGGTGCTATACAAATAAAATATGCAGTATTATTATTTTCTGTTGAGATTCAAGTTCAGTATGTAAAATTGTTGTTGAACAAATACTGAATATCACCGTAACCAACCCCTAAACTTCACCCTAATGATAAATGTGTTTGTTGATAGATATCAACAACAGATAGTTTGTTGATAATCTTAGCATCTGTAGATGGTCTGTGGGCGGAGTGTGACTGTATTATCCACAAGTTTCCACGGGGTGCGGCTGTAAAAAAGAAAATGGGTTAAACTTCCGGTGAGGCGGCGGTAGTAGTATACCTATGGTATTTTGTGTGCTAGTTAGCGAAGAGGCGAAGTATTTCTCAGATTATTATTTACTGTGTAACAAACAGTACAGTTTCCATCGCCTCCCAAAAGAGGACAAATCCAAAAGAATATGTTTAAAGAACTTAAACTTAAAAAAGCCCCCCAAACACATCCCATTCGTTATACTGAGAAGCGGAAGTTCTCAGGATGTAGGAAACCTGTGGATAAGTATTCTGACTTGCCTTCCTGCTTTCAAAGCACCTGAACTATGACTGGGTGATACCACAGCTGAGCAATCAAAAACAATTGGTGTGACATTAGAGCGGTGAACTATTAAGTCATTCCCGTCCCTGAACAAATCCTTTGTTTAGCTTTACCTTCTGTATCTTGTGGGCGGTTTCAGCCGGGTGCAATAAGTTAACAGCGGTTAACTTGCAGGTAAATAGCAGTTAATGCGAGAAAAGCCACGTTCAATAAAACTTGCACTGTGACAGTGTGAAGACGTGCAAGTCTACCTGCACAAGTCCATCGAGCAAGGTGACTGAATAAGCCTAAATGACATAGCCCGGTTCCTTCTCACTGTCCTTAGCAATGTGTTACTGTTCTATTCCTGTTATCTCCAGTTCACTCAGGATGTTTCACCTCCAGCAAACGTCACTCACAGGAGCCTCCCTCTCAGTTGGGTTGTTAACTACTCATCCACAGTGAACAACGTTGATTTCATTGCTACTCTTGCTAATCACCGACCGTTGTGTTTTCCACCAACTACACATTTTCCCATACCTGCCGTCAGTCCAAACTAGTCTGTTAATTCCCAACAAATGGATATTTACTCCACAGTTACGTTGACCAAATGATTCCTCTGAATACCATGATATCATGGTGACCGCTCCATTCAAAATCTTTGTGGTTGTCATTTACCATCCACCAGGACAGCTGGGCAATTTCCTAGATGAGCTTGACACCCTGCTCTCTCCCATCCCTGCATGACTGTCCTATTCTTGTCCTTGGTATAAACATCCACTATCCTATCTCTGAAGACTTCTTGTCCCTGATACACTCAGTTGAGATGTAACAGGTTCGCAGCCCTCCGACTCACAAAGCTGGCAAAGATCCTGATCTAATTTTTCCTTAAAAATGTTCTACAGATACCCGGTTAAGCTTTTGAATTATTTTGGTTGCGCCTGATCTTCATATGCGTCTCAGAACAACCCTCTGTTCCTCCACGAATGGTTTCTTTCTGCTGCAACCTCTGCAACCTGTCTCCTGCTCATTTATCCTCACTAGTTGCCGCTGCTCTTCAACGTCCCTGCACATTTTCCTCTCTAGATGTTAATGATGCCACAGTCTTCCTGTTCTACATTGTGCTCTTGGATAGTTTGTGTCCTCTATCCATCAGACCTGCTCGACCTAACCAGTCTCACCCATGTCTAAATGATTTCCTCCTAACGCTGCACACTGAACTCAGAGCTTCTAAAAAAATAAAAAAGGCACAAAACTAAAAGTCACTGCTCCAAAAAAGGCTTTTTTACAATTATAAGATGTACAGTGCCACAGAAACACAGAAACAATTCTTCACCTTCAAAACTCTACTCTACCCTTCACCTGGTCCTCCAGCTACCAACCTCACAGCTGACATCTTTGTTTCATTTTGTATCTTGGCTAAAACAAACATCCACATCTCGCTGCCATGGCAGAGGGGTGCCTCAAGGCTCGGTGCTGGGGCCCCTTCTCTATGCCATGTCCACCACCTCCCTGGGCCTTATTATCCATTCACATGCCTTCTTATATCACTGCTACGCATATGATACCCAACTCTATCTGTTGTTCCCGCTTGACGACCCCACGGTCTCTGCACAGATCTTAGATTGTCTCTCTGTCATATCCACATGGATGAAGGAACATCCTCTCCAACTAAATCTCTCTAAAACTGAATTTTCTCGGCCAAACAAACTATACACCAAAACATCAACATCAAAATTGACTCCTTAACTCTTACTCCCTCCAAGGTTGCGAGAAACATAAGGGTATCATGATTGATGACCAGCTCACCTTCTCTGACCATGTCATCTCTCTTGGCTGGTCATGCCTCTTCGCACTATTCAATATAAGAAAAATCTGGCTGTACCTAACCCAACACTCAGCTCTTGGTACAGACCTTGGCTATCTCTTGCCCTGACTACTGTAATACCCTCCTAATGGACCACCTGGCTTGTGCAGTGAAACCGCAACAGATGGTCAAGAACGTGGGGGTGAATCTGGTTTTCAATCAACCAAAAAGGCCACCTGCTACCCTGCTATTCATTGAGCTCCACAGGCTACACTTATTCGCCCGCATCAAATTCACTAATGCTTGCCTACAAAGTTTTTGCTGGGTCTGCTCCCACTTATTTAAATCAAAGTCCTTTTAGGCAAGTCCCCTAGCCTAGAAATCTAGACGCACCCTAGCGGCGGCAAATTCATTTGCTCAGCCTGTACGTCTAGTATCAAACCATAGGGATTTCTATTGGCTGACGCCGTGGACGTCATCCAATCACAGCGCTGTATTTTGAGAGTCTTAAGGCAGGTTTAAAAGGATAACGACAGTCCTGCGACGGTGAACAACAAGGAAGGTGGCTATGGTGAACGAAGAGCGGTTGTTTGAATCGGCGTTGGCGTCAACTTTGGAGGAGTTGGACTTTCTCTGAAAGTTGAGCAACACAATGCACTTAAGTCATTCCTTTCGAAGAAGGATGTATTTGCCGTTTTGCCGACCGGATACGGATATGGTCGTATCGCTGACCTATTGCATGCCTATGCAGTTTGAAAGACAATTCTCTGCCCGCCCCTTGGATTAAGCGAGGTGAATGTTTCCAGACTATACATTTCAATGATATAGGATGGCCCGCCAGGCTAGCAAGTCCCTCCACTCGGCGGCCATCTTGCAACACTTTTTGGGCACTCATCGGGCATCCATTTCGGCAGAAATGCGCGTGCGCAAGGCTTCACGGCACCAATCTTGCTCCAGCGACGAGATCACAACACATGAATGGCACGATGTCTTCACAACACACCACATTATTGGCTCAATGTATTCACAACACAGCACATGATTGGCTCAATGTATTCACACGTCAACGTTTTGCCGCGGAAGGGGTGTGATATGCGTAGACAACTGCCATATTGGCATTACAAACTAAGCCTATGCATTTCTATGGAGGATTTTTTGAGTGCTGTGTCTCCTCATTAGAAAGTCTTTGCTTAAATGTTCTCATCAAGAGGGCTTGGCCTTCAAGAAACGTCGTCGGCAATCCAGACTATTTTCATTTATCGTTCCCCCGTTGGTGGACCAAGTGCTACCAGAGCAGGGCGTCCCTCTCTATCCTCAACTCTTCCAAGAGTACCTCCTCTCCTACCACATCTAACAGCCCAACACACCTAAGATGCACATCCTCTCTTCACTCTAAGCCTGTCACAATGTAAGTTCTGTAAACGTCTCTCAATCAAGAGTCACCAGATTTTATTCACTTTGTGAATGAGTTTGGATTTTTCCAGGCTAATGAACTATGGTGTTCCAGACTAGATCTCCCTGAAAGAAGATCTAGGTGGGCGGGGCCAGGCTAGAAAAAGGCGCCCGCAATCACGTTTTAAAAGAAGCCGAGGACTTTTTCGAAAACACGGTCTACACCATAGGATTATGTTAAACAGACGCCGGCAACTGCCATATTTTTTTTTTTTTACTTTTTTCTTTTTCTTTCACTTTATTGAGATCAAGAATGTCCACTCAGGCAAGGCAAAGTGGCTTGAATTTGGTCCATACCAGAACACACCCAGAACACTGCCAAGTGCCAGCCAGATTTCTCTAGAGCGAACTTCCACTGGGGACCGTACTTAACGGTGAGCTGAATGTTAGGGTAGCTAGGGTAGCTACACTGAAACTACAGTACCGTACAGCAGAAATATGTAGCTGCACCCACCTCTAGGCAAACAGCATCAGAGAGAGACTTCAAGAGTGCCGAGGCGGATAAAGATATTGATCTGATCCGCCAGTTAGCTACCTGCCTTGGGCCCTTTGGAGGAAGTGTACTCATTGCCTCCACATTAGATCACCATCCTTTGTGTTTACCCTCTAAATGAATCATTTACGTGGGACAGAACAGATCACTGAATGATCAGGACCAGTTAACTCCTTATATTCAACCAGATGCTATTTTCAGATACTGACATGCATTCCTAAGCAGGGGTTTAACAAGTTCTGTCAGTAAATGAAGCCATAGATGTTTATGTAGCAAACTATCAATGACAGATAGCCAATCACCAGCAGATATATAATAATTTGCCTAAAAAATGGACATAGATTTGATTCCTGGTAAGATTATTTCTCTAAGATTATAAGTACTCTTCTACTAATGTAACAACTTATTTTGTAGATTATAATATTACAAGAAAAAATAATGCATTCATTAGCATTATTTTGCCGCATAAAAATGCAAAAAACGAACATGATGTAAGGGTTATGTAGTGACTATAACAAGTTAAGAACAGTAAAACTTGCTGTTTAAAGGTAAGTTAATTAAGTTTACTGATTGTGCAAAAAAGCCATTGTTTACAGTTGTTAAACAGAACCTATTAATTCCCACTGAAGCTCTATTGAAATAGTCAAGCATACCAAGACTTTCCTGGCACAGGACATTTCACAAGAGCCGTTTTTATGACCACACAGTTATGGATGGTCTGGGCACTTTCTTAGTGAAGCAACTTGGAAGAGAAAAAATATTGCACTATCACTGCACCGTATTATCATTTCAGCCAAGTGCACATATCTTTCCAGCATATCTTCCCTTGCCGCACACTGACTGTGACGTAAGAGTGCACTTTATATTGTATTAAGCCTGTTATCCTCCTCTATGGTGAAGCCGATCAACAAATAAGCAGTGTACCGAGCTCCTCACTAACACGCTGCAGGTATGTGTGGACCTGTCACAGATAAACATCTTGGAGCTGAGCCCATGCAATTTAAGGAAGGCCAGGGCAGGGCATCAATTATGAAAAGATTTTTATGGCTCCCTTGGGCATTCGGCCAATATAAGGGTATGCATCAAAAACTTAAGGTGAGTGGAGGTCGTTTAAATGTTCCCTTTTTCACTTTCAGAAACTTGTTATTTTGTCCTCTCTCTGTTGGTAAAACTGTGTTTACTTCAATGCAGAGATCCTGAAACACAAACATCACTGATAAAGCAAGCCATAAAACTTGTCTGTTATGACAAGTGTTTCATTACTTTTTTCCAGAGGTATCTGAACCATTGGCTTAGAATAATTCTATGTAGGACTTCCCTTGCCAAAAAATCTGCAAATGCACAAGGTTAATTTATAAACCTAACACAATGTACTTGTCTGGACATGAGGCATTAATGCTGTTGGGAGAAAACTATTTTCGAGCATACCAGGGGATAGTTAACAGGGAGAAAATTCAGGGAGTGGGGAGCCGTTGCTGACACACTTACAAAAAATACAAGGCTTAAAACATCGTTCCTCGTCTAATGTATGGGATACTGAGCCAATCACAGCCTCAGAATGTAGTAAATCAGTGTTAAAATCTCTTTGGGCCGGCAATGTGGTGAGAGCTCTTTTCTCTTTGGGGAAATGTAATCACAGATTGTGAAGTATACATTAAACAAGCATCTACAACGGCATGTTGGAGGTTCAGGGGTGATCTAGGGGGATGGGGGTGGGTGGTTTACCTCTTAGTTCTTCAGCGCTCAGCAAGTGTGAACGTTGCTCCCCAACCCGACGCAGGATTAAACAATGGCATTCATCTCGCGCCACTCTGCGCTTCTGTGCGTGCTGCAGCTAATCTGCTCAGTGAAACCAATCCAATTAGAACGCCTGTCTAGTCGGCCTTTCCCCCGGCGGAATCAAACAGAGACAACAGCGGGCCCATGGCGAGATAAAGCGGTCCAGGGCCCGGAGATGGATGGCCCACTGACCAAGTGAGAGAGAGAGAGAGACACAGAGGGGACCCCAGGGCGGGGGGCCAGTAACAATACTGTGTCACAATATTTCACTGTCACACACACCGTCACAGCCGCTCAAGGGGGTATTGTTGAGAGACCCTGCAGCTGTTCCTTCCCCTTGCAAACAGTTAAAGGTGATGCTCGGGAGAAATCATGAACTTCATGAATGGGCCTGAAAAGGAGGATGAGTCCAAAGTGATTAAAGCCACCTATCTTTCTCTCCCTGTCTCTCTCACTCTGTCCCTCTGTCTCTTCTTCTCCCCTCTCTCTCTCTTCTCTCTCTGTCTCTCTCACTCTGTCCCTCTGTCTCTTCTTCTCCCTCTCTCTCTCTCTTCTCTCTCTGTCTCTCTCTCTCTCTCTCTTTCACCCAGTGAACCACAAGTCTTTGATGGGGAGGATGAAAATACAAGTTCACCCTCAGCGATACATGCAAGTCTCTACAGATCACTGGTGTTCCTTTGAGCCTTTACCACACATTCTCACAACTGTCTATCTCTCAGGTAGTTCTAGCGTGCATATATTCTCACTTACACACACACACACACACACACACACACACACACACACACACACACACACACACACACACACACACACACACACACACACAGAGAGACAGAGCAAGATAGAGAGCAAAAGACGGGACACAAGAGAGAAAGAAAGAAAAGGAAACAGGAGAATTATGATAAATATGATCCCCTCTGAAAAAAAAGTTTATTTCCGGGACAGTTCAGTTATTTGAGCACTGAGATTCCCCTGCAGCCATCTTCCCCAGACAAACAGCTCTCCATAAGCCAGCCTTCTTTTCCCACCAGTCAAAGAGCTTCGCATCTAGGCAGCCCCTCACACAACCATTCATCAAAGTGTTGGCAGCTCAATAGCATTGAAAAAACTCTAAATAGGCCCAAAGTTTGCCCTAGGAAAACAGATAACATTACCCACAGGGAGTAAAAAATCACTCGCAATTAGTTTCCGCTTTGTTTTTCAGGACAACACATTGTTAAACGCGACCCTCTTGCAGTATACAGTGTTGTATTCAACTAATGTAACTTATACCCGTGGTAAGGAGAGGAGCTTGGCTACTAAATCATTAAAATCTACTGATAAGGGGGGACAATAAAAAACATGGTCAGACTACTTGCACTGAGGCAAAAGAGAATGCAAACATGGCACCAGTGACACTTTTACACCGGGGGCAAATCTCATGCTACCACTGGAAAAGTTGCAGACATACAAACAGTTGAAGTTGAACTATCATATTTGTCACAACTACAACAGGGCATCAGGTTGCAATCTCATGCCGAATCCTAACCTGTTTGATTCATTTAGAGGCCCTGTAAGATACATATACCTGTCTATCCATGTCTATATGAGATGCCTTTCATTTTGTCAGACCCTACCACAGCAGCAAATACTGTAGGGCAATGGGCAGGGATAAAAGCATGCGTTATATCACAAGTACCCCCCCTCCCTAAGTAGAGCAATGTTTTATATGTTACAGCATTACATGTTATTATTACGCTGCAAACATCTCTCAAGACTATATCACTTTAAAACAATTAACCTATTAGTCACGGTTGCTTGTGAAACCTGGAAACAGTATGTACATGTTATTCACTGATCATTATAATTTTATGACGATCTTGAGGGAATGTACATGCTAAGGGTAGAGGCATAAGCTGGATGCTGCAACGTGTACCCTCATGCACTCATAACTCAACCTCATATCGAGTGACTTTTGTGTTATTGCTTTGCGTGATGCTTGACGTAAATATTTTTTGTAACATACCCACTTTCAATTCTTTTCCAAAGACAGTCCTCTCGCCAAGGGCAGAGCAATTCCACCGTCCATTCTTGAACTGAAACTGGCACTCGTTGATTCCCATTTGTGCTCCTTCTCCGATGACTATGATAGCGTCGGGTCGGCTTTGACAGATCGTCCTTTGACGAGGGGCCAAACCGGGAATTTTGTTACAGATAATACTTGCCCCCAGAGCAACCACAGACGAAAAGCCCCTAAAGAGGTTAAAGTGAAATTTAGATTAAAGATTAAAACAATGCATAGAGAGTATCTAGACAACAAAGTAAGAAGTTATCATAGCATTACGCACGGACACGCATTTCAAGAGGACACCTTTTCTTATCTAGGCTATCCATTATAACCTAAATAAGAACAAACGAATAAGCCCGAGAATATTCAGATATGAACATCTCAAGGACAAAGGGGGATATATATACACACATACACACACACTCACACACACACACACACACACACACACACACACACACATATATATATATGGATAAATAATATAATCATAATGAAGAAACCTCTCAAAAGTGTCAGACAAGCATTCATAAGTAAAAAATGAAATGGAAAATATTGCTCCATTAATCAATTCATCTGGTGACTTTCTGGCTGCATTAAATCTTTTTTGAATGAGGGTAAGCCTAATATATTTTATTTTGCGAAGTTTCAAAAGGTTGCAGGTTGCAAAATAGGCTAAATAATACATTTTGCAAGAAGTGCTTATCAATCACGGTTTCCTATCTCCTCGGAGATATCACCACTTCATTGTCAGTTTCCTTAAATCTGTGTTCTGTAGTTAACATCGCGCGGGTATATCAAGCCAGTTTGGCACATACAGCCTAGAAAAAACATATTTGGGTTGTGGTACACACATAATACTTTTAGAGGTACTAAATGCTTACCCAATTTTCAAATACACAATCCCCAAGCAGAGAAAAATGTGAAAAATCCAGCGACGCGTCTTTCTACTCATGATGTTCCCCCTCTTGCCGTGCACACACTAGGGGGAAGTTGGCAACGCCGACTGCTCACAGGTGGAGGAAATCCTTAAATGTGTGAAATTTACCGTGTCCCGTAGAATAACCCCAAGTTCCGTCACAAAGGTGGAAAGATATCCTTACAAGACTCTTCGGTTGGCGTGTGTTCACCATATGTTTCTCAGTTTAGAGTGTCTCAGGTATAGGTCTACTAGCTTCACAGAGTGTGACACAAGCCGCACACGGAGATTTCCAACTCCCTCTCTCCCATAGGTCCTATATCTGTCTACTTCATCTATTAGGGCGTGTTCTTTAAGATGAAGCTCAGCTTCATAGACACATAGGCCCACTTTCTGGAGTAAATTTAGTTTTCTACCAGTTAGCTACATGCGTAATTGCCACTGGCCACTGTACATTAAATTCTAAACTTTATAAACGCTTACAAATTCCACATTGAATTAAACAACTTGTATGTCTTAGTTGTCGACACACTGTAATACCGTGCTATAGCCTATCTAAATTCCCTCTTGCTCCTTAATAGAAATATCCAAGGATCGACCCAACTGGGGTATCGGACGAAGCGATCATGAGGGGAGACAACTTATTTACAAGCGCACATATTCCTACAGATGACATCGCTGTGACACTTGCCGGTGAACACTGCTTTTATTCGTTCTCCCGCACCCAGATGCTCCTCCCAGTCCCAGGCTTTCTGAATCCACCCCCGCTATGCATTGCATAGCCTATCGAAATGTATTGGATGACTTAAAGTTTGACAGGCAACCACACCGTCTAAATAGTCTAAACTAATTGCAAATTTGCCTATCTGGGCTCTTTAATAAAATAAAAAAATAGACTTAAACTAGAAACAATGATGAGGTCGTTCTGAAAATACTGGGAGGTTGAAACTATATGAACAAAAATGAACTTTTTGGACTAGGCTAAGTATAGTGAAAATCTAAGTAGCCTAAACTATATGGTCAAGTTGACCTGCTGGTTCCTTCAGAAAGAGAATGATCAGTTGTATATAATGCAGGTTAATTAAGCAGGCTGTCTGCAAAATCAGTTTTAACTGCAGTCTTAAGATCATGTAGCCTATGCCACAAATGTGCGCACCAATTAACATCCATAGCCAATCCTTAGACGGTGCAATGCCTTTTACAATTGCGCCATCGTGTGGCTAAATAGCATTCATACATACTGTCATTTACGCTAACTAAAGATTTGTTATAAACGCCGAAACTCGCCAGTTATTGACCACCAAATAATAACAATAAAGAATATTCTACTAACACGTGGACAAAATGCAAAAAAAAGTTACAAGAAGGCCATGTGGTTTGAAAATATTTTGTAGAAGTTGATTCAGTTAAGTCAATGTTTGTTCATTGAATAGTTTGGTAAAAAGAATGTGATATCAAGTGATGGTGATATCAAATAGCCATTGTGATTTTAACAAGTCCATCTGGTGGATTAAAAGCCACTTAGAATACCATAATGAACACAGCTATTTTCACAAGGTTACAGGCAGTGGTATAGGTTTATTTAGTTGGTCATATCCAGTGACCACTCTGAGTTAGATTAAAAATTAGACACTTATCGACATTACATCTCTGAGTGGTATTTTGTTTAACTTTGTCATGTGCCTGTGAAATATGTGCCCCAAGTACTTCCATTGATAAACTCAGTATCACAAGTAGTGTCAAATGCAAAATTTGCTATACATCACTGTATAATTTGCTGTGACTTCAAGTGACTTCTAACCATCAAGTAGTACAGGTTGGTGGGAGTTAATGTTAGCAAAACATATAGAACAATGACACAATGTTACAATCAAGACAAGACTGAAATCCATTTTAATATTTTATTAAAGTTAATTATCCACAGCAAATTAAATTAAATTAGTTTTTATCAGTCACAATATTGATTTAAATGGTCTTACATCAAGCAAGGGATTTCTTATAGGCAAGGTTAAAATTAATATTCCTATGTCCATTTGTCTTCATACATACATATACAAACACAGACAGATGTAGTGACACCCTCATATATTCAAGCACTGACACAGACCTATATCTAATCCATAGACCTACATGGAAATAAGTTTTTGGGCTTTGGGTTTCATCCTTTTGTCAAATATTGTACAAACGTTGCCCCCTGGTTGAGGCTAGGCATATCCAATTTATGTATTTAGAAATGGAATATGTTCTTCTACATTCTCTATGAATTACAATCAATTATATAAGTATTACCAAAATGTTATAAAGTATAATAAACATTCACAAGATATCATGACATCCTCTGTTACTACCACAAAGCAATCAGAAAGGGTAAACGAGTAGTCTAGCCTGTCAAAATGGCTGCCCTACAACCATGCAATTGGCCATCTAGGCCCACAATCATGATCTTACACTGCTTTGAAGACAACTTGTAAGTCGGATATTTCCAACTTGAAATGTCCCTGTTCCAACTGGAAGGACGAGACTTTTCATTCTTATACTAGAAAAAGTACAAAGGAACACCACCCAGTTGGAGCTTTCAAACTTGCAAGTTGTCTGGCATAGCATTAATACACATATTTCATCTGAATCAGCCAATCAGAAGCCTACCCTCATCCTTGCACTCAGGAAAAGGACCTCAAACTATGGGGCGAGGTCTGAGACTGATCCAAAGCAATGGATGAGAGATCGATTCTTTGGGGAATGGGAATGATCCAAACACTGACTGACAGACAAAAATAGAAATGATTTCTTACCTATTCATTTAAAAAAACAAGATGCTTTGCTGCCCGTCAGGGAAGGCAATAGATTGTATAGTTATCTTCTGCACAGGATAAAATCACTACCCTACAACTATACAATCTACTACCTCACCCTGCCATGGCGCGCCTCAGGTGTCGTGTTGGCTGCAACACGACGGAAGAAAATGGCGGTGCATTATTGTGTTAGATTGGATTCTCTGGCAGTCGGACAGAGGAGATCTGAAACCCCTGCTTGACTCCGTTGTCCCTCTCGTCACTTTGGGAAAGACAGTAGGCTGTATAGTTATCTCCCAGTGTGGGTATGACCCTAAAACTATACAACCTACTACCTCATCCCACCGTGAAAATGGCCGCTGCGTTCCTGAAACCTGTAAAAAAAAAAAATCAGCGTAAAGAACAAGGGAGTTGACCCTGGCAGAACCAGGAGTATCCTGACAGAGAAAGAAATCCTGAATGATGCCTCATGGCGCTGTCGTTCTTTTGCTGTCCATGTGCTCTCCAATGTGCTGGACAAATTTTCTGTATCGTCACTTGAGAACCTGAGGACAGACAAAAATGAGAGCAAAGGTTTCTTCTTTTGTGTCTCAAGCACGGTCACAAAACACTAGCACACACAAAACATTGAGTAAACACTTCATGAGAAGCTTTGCAAAGTTCGTGGGAGTAAATTCGCCATCCAACGCGACTTCAAAAAAACCCATATCCCCACAGGCTGGCTCTGTTCTCTCCCTGTGCAGGGTTTTCGGATCCACACCCCTGGATCTCTGGCATAACCCTGAGCAATGCAGCAGAATGGGAGCTGCTGGCCAACAGACTGGCTCCCTCTCAGCCCCTGAGTAGCCATGTTGTCATTGTGAGTTTGCCTTGGCTGCTCTTTTTTCTTTTTCTCTCCTTCTCTCTCTCTCTCTCTCTCCTTCACGAGTCAAGACGAACTGCTTCCACTTTTCAGAGAAGGGAGGGGATGGCTCCCGTCTGCCGTAGCTCACTTTCGGATCGTCAAGGGCCGAGCTGCAAGCAAGACAGAACGGAGAGCGACCCAGACTGCTCACCCGCTGATGCTGCGTTAGCCGCCATCTTGTTTTTTTCACCCCGCCTGCAAGTCGGAGAGCCTGCCACAGGTTTGTTGTTTTGTGTTTGCCTGAAATCCTCTCTCTGTCTGTTTCCCTGTGGTATGTAGGAGCAAGAGGCACACCTACTCGATGATTCAAATATCAGTGGAAAGGCATAAATGAAAGCCAAATACACACAATCTTCTGATCCCGATCAAAGTCGTGATCCATCTATTCAACAACAAAAAAATACTTGCACAAAAGGCAGAACATGTGATGCTGGAAGAAATCAACACCCCCCACCCTCCTCCCTACTAACAAACATGTCCCCACGAGTTCAGTTCATTTAAAATTTCCATGCCCGATTCCCCTCTGATCACCGCACAGAAATGATAATTTTTTGTTTAGTCACTCAGTCACTCACAAAAGTGCAAAAGCAGGCTTTGGCGGCCGTCCCGGATGAGTTTATGCGAGCCCCCACACTGCTCATCTGATAAAAAGCTGTGTGCAGGGGAGGTCAGATCTTAGCATTCTACAGCGCAGATGGGAACGGGTAATCTGTCTGAGGTCCGCCCTCTCTGCACACACAAATAAATGGAGGCCGACACTGGCACGGAGACAGGAACCCCCTCGTGGTTGCGAGGTGCTGGCAAAAGGCCTCCACTAAAGCAGCCCAATAAAAAAAGATCTTTGCCGGGGCACTTGGCAAAATGCAGCTGGAAAGGGAACATCGTACACACACACACAGACACACCATAATTTCTTACATTCCCACTGAATACCCTTCAAGATTCAACGGACAAATGGCATTTACAGCTCATCCTTAGAGGAAGGTGGCGATCCCAGCCCTGTCTGTAAAGGAAGGGTGCCAACACACACCCACTGACTCAGACTGCGTCAGAGGACGCATTTGACAATGTTAAGGACAAACTGGTTTAAACATTAGGCCTACACTGCCCTCACACATATTAGCCTACACTTCTTTATTACCATTAAAGTATCCTCACACTGATGGACCTCTAGTGCAATACATTTTAATTTACCACATCGAGCTCAAACTCAAAGGGACAGCTACTTAAAGGGAAAAAGAGCCTGCAGCTAAGAAATTGACTAACCTCATGGAGGTGCTCTTCGTGTCACATGGTTCCACATTGTTCCTGTACCACCCTTCTTCATGTAACCCATGCCATCCATCACCACCCAAGTTTCCTTCACCCACAATCACAGCGATTGTGGTGTGGAGTTAAAAGGCAATGACATCTCATAATGTCAGCCGAGGGATGTGCCTGATAAAACATCCCTTGTGGATAATGAACAGCCACGAGGTAGCCTACCAAACACCAGGAAGCTACAGACTCAGAGACTTACAGACTTACTAAGAGTAAGAACTAGAAGGCTATACAGGACAAGGCTAATATAACCCCATTAGTTCAAATTTTACAATTGAAGGAAAGCCAGTAAAGCAAAACAGTTGAGAGAAATCAAACCACATTTAAAGAAATCGGCTATAACCAAACCACTCAGTACCTGGCCATACACAATTGGTCCTAAATTAAGTCATACTGGAATTTGACCTTGTTACCCTACATGGCCTCTGATACCTGATAAGGCAAGTGGTAGCAACATTGTTTGTCAACGATGAAGTTTAATAATTTCAGGGTATTATTCAGGGTACTTTCTGGTCAAAGCAATGTAAAGACGTCATAACGTGTCAGCTTCCACCAGAACAAGAAACTAGATCTAGGTTATCGGCAAGCAACATCATGGGACGATCGCGGGATTGATTCTCATTTCCAGGTGACACTTGAGAAATACGTCCCCACTTCTGACTGTGTCAAGTCAACAAAATAGTGCCTACCTAGCCGAAAATCGCCACCCTTTCCTGTATTAACACCGTCAATGCAGCTGTCAAGTTCACAGGCGCGTTTTTATCCCAACCGCGTGCTGCTTTTTAGCAGTAACGTTAATTAAGGCCCTGGCTTTACCATCAGGCTAACGCAAGTCAGGTTGCGACTGAAATCCACTGGTGATACTGGCCTAGGATAACTGAACAAGGTACATGCTTGAATCACTCATGCACATCACTCTGCCTAATTACGCTTCTTGAAAAAAAGAAGAGAAAAACTAGATAATGCGTTAGATAGGGAGCCATCCCACCATACAAATAGGAACTTACAAGTGACCGCGTGCTAACGTGACAGCATCTCGCGACTAACCACATTCTATGTACAGCAACAACCCGTTACAATAGTTACCTGCTTAAAGCACACTAACGTTAACGTTTTTACTTAGCTTCACAACAAGGTGCAAGATTGTCTCGTTGTTGGAGTCCTGTGTGGTGAATCATGCCGACATTGGCCATCTGAATTCTTAAAATATGTGACTGCCTGGGTGAGCCATGGCTAACGTTACCACGAAAGCTAGCCAGATACAGAAACGCTAGCTAGCAGGGAAGTTAATGGGCTGCTGTCTTAATACCTTAACAAAGGTCGTATTACAGGCCTGCAATTTGTTACCGCCTATGCAGTTTTTTTGTCGATGACAATAAGATTACCAACGTACCTGTGACTAAATTGATTAAATTTCCCTCGCTTAGTAGAGAAAAATGGCGGTTCTCATCATCGCGATAGCCTCGCAACTGGATTACTAAATGCTAACGTTCTACATTAACGTTAGCTGGCAAGGCAATAACAGATTCTGAGAGTTGGTGGCTAAATCCAATAGTAACGTTACCTTCACATTGTTAGCTTTGCTAGATGGTACTTCAACTAGCTATCTTTCCTAAGAACACAATTTCCGATTTGTGTTCGGCTTCAACTGAATTTACATATGAAAAAATAACAAGCAGGCGTGAACTCTCAATACTCTTGGCTGGTAACGACAACTTAACGTTAAGGTTAGCTGCTACTTGTATGCATTTCCCAACACGCGTGATCACTAAGCTAACGTTAGCAGACCTTAGCTCTATTGTCTTCACTGTCAGCAACTTACGACTTGGGCTGAGGGTGTTGCCGTCCCGATGAATCAAGTGAATCTATGCCAATTAGCTAAACCGTACCGTCACTTACGAAATATTATGTTTTCTTCGATTTATACAACGAATATTTTCATAATTTCCCATTAGCTTGCTGGCTAACCTGCTGAGAGTGTCGGGATCTGGCTAACTTGTAAATGGAAGAACCCGGATGAAGGTGTGCACTCTTCAGCTAACCCCTTGTCCTGGTTGAATTGACACATGGGATGGGAGTAGAATCTCACAGAGGTCTATGGCCTTGAAGACAAATTCTTGTAGAGGGGTATGAGTAGGATGCGTCAGACACATTGTAAATTAAAAAGAACAAATCTCACACCTATATTTATGTATACATAAGCCAGTCTTTGAATTTGGGATGAGGCAGGCAATCCTGTGCTACTCATAGTATAACTGAAATAGCCTATGAAAACCCTGCTTGTACGCTACATGGAAATAATTGGCTATTTTAGTGCATCACAGTAGGCAGGCGACTGTCCACTGTCAAACAGATTAATTAAAATGTAGTGAGTTCTCAAAACTTCTTTGCCAAGTTTGCCGAGCCGAGGTTACACGCAAATTGCGGTTAGGCTACATTCTCATCAAACCACGAAACGTGCCACCCCTTTGAATGTGTGTGCAAAATGCGAAACTTGTTTCTATTTTATTTTATCAGAAATGCTAGGCCTGTTGACACGTTTGAGAACCACCTCGTGTATTTAAACGTTCTCGCGATCTGTGTGTATTTATTTATTCATTTATATATTTCCCCCCCAAATTCGCATGTTTCCATTACACGTTTTTCTTTTCGCAATTTAGATTGGGTCTAGCAGTGCTAATCAGAGAATGCCCCATTGAGTTTGCCCTTGTGATTCCCAATATGAACGCCAGATGGCGCTAAATCTGCTTTTAGCAGTTTCTTTTCCATCAGGAGTGATTTGCAGGAAAGATAACAGGTTGATAAAGAGGCAACATTTATTGATGTTTAAAATATTTTGATGTAAAAGTATGATTGTTTTTAATGCAGTCACATCCTCATTCAGCACCTGGTGCACTTACACGTTGCACTTTGAAGTCTGTTGTACTTCGGGCTTAGATGCTGTTGCCCCCTCTTCGATGTCCTCGTCAGAGCTTTCAAGATCCCAGCTCAAGCTGTCTTCGGAATCGTTACTGGGATCCTGCTCAAGGAACAAGGTTTTTGCCAGGATCAAATCTAAACTTCGGTAAGCAGCATCATCAAAATGTTTTCGGTCAGATTTCCATTCTTTTAGGATCTTAGATATTTTCCTCACAAGGCTTTTTCTTGTTATTTTGCCCATCTTTATCACTTCGAAGCCGCTCATTAGTTCTTCGACGTATTTGCCGTGCGAGACGTAATCTCTGTACTCCGGGTCAAGTTCATCAAGCAAGACCAACTTTTCAGCCCTCGCCCTTAGGCCAACCTCCTTCTTGAGGAACTCCAGTGGCGTTTTGCTCTGCCCATGTTGAAGCATCTCATCATATAGTCTTTTCGGCTCATAGAGCACCTCCAGGCCGTGCTGCATCAGTTTGGACTTCATGTCAGTTTCAACCTCAATCCGCATAATGAGCGCAGCCACTTTCATCTGGATGTCCCTAATTAGACTGTCTCCAACTTTCTTTACGTAGTCCTGAGTTAGTGTTTTGCTGAACAGAAGCAGTTCCATGTTATGCCCTAACTCCTGTTGAAAGATTACCATGTTCAGCCTACATTGATTTCAGAATATGAATAGGCCTAGGCCTATAGCCATTTAGACTGTGGAGACTCGTATTAGGCTCATATAAGGATATTCTCAACAGCACTTAACATAAAAATGAATACAGCTTTGCACTGTTAGAGGAAATTAATAGTGTGAAAATGCATTTTAGGACGACACTGCTTATAGCTTACCTGGATGATGTTGGCATGTGCATCACATATGGACAGCACCATTTTCATCTGCTCAGCAAAGAGCTCCTTCCGCAACTTGTACATATCACTTATTTTAGCAATCTCATGGGTACTATGGTCTCCAAAAATCTTGCAGGTAGTGCAGATTGGTTGGTTGTCAGTCAGACAGTACTGCAGGAAAGAAACTTGAGTTTCAGCTGTAGCCTACACCATGACCAAAGACATATTTTAAATTAAGAACTAGATTATATAGGTGTAAATGTGGCTGTATTTGGGTCTGGTTTACCAGATTTTCCTCCTCTTTATGTTGAGGGCACATGTCTTTTTTGATAATCTCTTCTTTAGCCATTTTCTCAATCTCTTGTTTGAGTTTATCCAGCACATTTTCAGCAAATAGGTTCCTTTTAATCCCATTAATTCCTTTGCTGCGTAAGTGAGTGACCTGGAACAGAGGGTTATAATCTTAATATGGGGCATTTTGTAGGTGGCTGTAGTCAGCATATTACATGTTAAATAGCCTACAAATTATACATCTAGTAATGTATCATTCACTTTCCTTCTTCATACAAAAAATATGCAAGCCTTCTGCTAGAACATTTTGTGTACATTGACCAGGCCATTTTAAATTCAGGTTTTGAGTAGCTGCACAGATAATTACCTTGCGGCACATTGGACAAACAAATTGTCCATTATTGCGATGACCATTGTGAGCGTCAAGAGTTTGTTGGACACATTTCTTGCAGAAGTTATGGCAGCAGGGCAGCTCCAAAATAGGTGGTGTGAATATTTCCAGACAAATAGGACAAGATAGTTCGCTACAGAGGGTATCCATGTTCACCTCACAGTGTTCAGTGTCAGAAAGTAAGGAGCTGAAAGTGCATTTTCAAGAAGAATCTTGGCTTATTGTGACTTCACTGCTTCTTGGTGGTTCTGTTTGGTATTTTGTTGCCAATAGCAATACTCAACATGAAGTGGAATGTTATGGTTATGTTTGCTAGCAGACTATGCAAAGTGGCCATTACAGTAAAATTTTAAACAAAAAACAAATGCATTTAAAATCATAATAATAGACTAATAATAATATGATGTTACCAATTTCTGGCCAAAATGCTTTATTCTAGATGTGTTGGAGAACTTGTGCCACAAGCAAATATGGTCTGTATAAAGTATAAGTATAAGTATATATACTTTTTTGATCCCGTGAGGGAAATTTGGTCTCTGCATTTAACCCAATCGGTGAATTAGTGAAACACACTCAGCACACAGTGAACACACAGTGAGGTGAAGCACACACTAATCCCGGCGCAGTGAGCTGCCTGCTTCAACGGCGGGCGCCGGGGAGCAGTGAGGGGTTAGGTGCCTTGCTGCTGGCACTTCAGCCCGCCCACTGGTCGGGGCTCGAACCGGCAACCCTCCGGTTACAAGTCCAGAGTGCTAACCAGTGGGCCATGGCCAAATGCAGTTGAGCAGGGGTCTTCAACCTTTTTAAGCCCAAGGACCCCTTGGCTGAGAGAGTCACTGAGCACGAAAACATTGTTTTTTTCCCCCCAGTAAACTGTTAGCTACCATTGCTTCATTGAGATTGAACAGAATTTAGCTAACTAGCGGTGATTTTGCTAACAAAGTTGCTAGTTGTCTGTTGCCCTGTGTTGCCAGTTTAGATGGTGAGCAGGTTAACTTGTGATATTTGCATAAAATTTGTGAATATTCAACAAGACCCTGCCTACTTGTTAACAGCGCTTTGCTCTGCCTCCGCCCCTCAAGTCACATTTTCACAAGCCCACAGTGAGACAGAATATGAAGAAAGATCTTGCCGAAAACACACAGAAATCACCGGTTCATGTATAATGCATGTCACTGTCCGCTTAAGCATTATCCACACAAAATGCTCTGCAAACAGCAAAGTGTCAAAGTAAAACAACAAAGGTTTTGTTGGGTTTCGAACATGAGTCTCGCGGAGGCAAAATGTACATTGCAATCAGCACTACCACTACACCACAGAGGGGCGGTAGTAACTTCAATGCCATCATCAATCATCATTAATCCATAGGCTACTAGTCTACTAGCTAGCTACCTAGCTACTGATATCCTGATGTCCATGTTAACTGGTGACATGACACCGAATGCAAGCCTTGAATAATGCAGATTAATTTTGCCTCACATACTAAAACAGTTACAACAAACTGCATGCATGACCCCACTTCAGACGTTTTTGTGGGCAGATCATACATCGTGATTATAATGCGCAAAAATAATCACGTGTGGGCCGCGAACTGCTCACTAAAATAGCAAGCTATATGCCACCCTGCTAACCAGTTGCACCACTGGTCATTTTGCATCTCTGCAATAGCATGGTGTTCCTATTAAATGAATGGGTACGCCTATGTTGTTTTGTGACGGCTTATTTGTCAATCGATCAAGATATTCATTATACATGGATTTCTATGCAACGTCACGAAAAAATGCGTGCGCAACCAAGAGGCAAAAAGCACCATAGAACAGCATAGAGCAATGCACAGAAGAATAACATGAGTTTTTGTGCTGAAAACTGCACCAATTCGAAATCACGATGGTTAGAGAATGTTAAATATGTTCAATATCCCTAACGTAATGCATGTCTTCGCCAAAAATGACAAAATATGATGTTATATTAATAATGCAAATGAACGGCAAACTTTGAAATATAGTCTGAAATGAGATGTTATTATCATTGAGACATCAGGGGTATACAAAAAAATCTGATTGCTTACAGCAGCCGACTATTTAGGTCAGTGGTTCTCAACCTTTTTTGAGCAAACGACCCCCAGACTTTACCCCCAGACCCACACACACACACACAATTAAAAAAAAAAAAAAAAACTACACCCCCAGGTAGGCTATAGGCCACTCACGCTCATGCTATATTGCTTAAATAAAAAACGAGCCCATTTCTGTGCTGTTTTGGTTTCTTCTGGAATTATAATAAAATGTCCCTATGAGCTTATTTTATTATTAAGCAGCCCACTGTTAGAAGCAATAGGAGACTGGTTGGGTAAAAAAAAACACTACCACATCAGCATTGGTTGTAATGATTTTTTTCTTTAAATCAATAGGAACATTAAATATAGACAACGAGACGTGTCATTTTATCATGGACAAAAAACAATCACAAAACAGATTCCGCGCGTGAGGCCTATATATATATATATTTCGTATTTGATTAGCAACGGTCTTTTCGTGGACACTACGCTCAGAGCAGCTGCAGAACAACAGCGAGCAGGGCTGGGGGACGTGAGTCCGGGCGTGTGCAGGCCCAAACTGCACTGTATGACCACTGAGCATAGATAAACAGTAAAATAGAGCGGTAGAGGGGTTTGAAACCCATGAATGAAAAAATAGCCTATTTATTTCAGGTAGCCTATTTTTGCACCAAAAATATGTGAAAACCATGAAAGTTTAAAATGTAAAAAAAAAAACCTCTCACGTTCCCAGCGCCCCCCTAGGTTGTACGACCGCCCCCGTTGAGAAACCCTAATTTAGGTTAAAGGAGAATTCCGGTGTGATATTGACCTAAAGTGTATTGAAACATGATACCGAGTGTGAACGTTTGTCTCATAGCCCATCTCGGCGTGTCCCCTGCACTCCAAAAATCTGGCTTAGTTAGCCGATGCTACCAACAGCTTTTTCAATAGTGGTGCTTCGGCATCAGGCTAGCCATGCAAATAAATCACTGTTTTACACCCATTTACGAGGCTCAATGTATCTCCACACTTAATTGGTAGACTTCCGAGGGCCCTGACATTTAAAACGAGACATTGAGAACTTTGAAAAAGCACTGGTAGTTTATTTACAAGATGATTTATACAGACAGTATCTTCACAAAGTTTAGCGTTTGCAGCCATCTTGAATTTAGTCACGATAAGTCGAGCAACGAGTAAGAATGAACAGGTATGATAAGGGATCAGATTCCAAAAATAATTCAGTGGAAATGCATGGATTCCAGTTGCTGCTACTGGAAGAAACTGGAATCCATGCATTTCCACTGAATTATTTTGTTGTTTTGAGGCTTGCATATGCCCATGTTAAATTGTGATGGCACCAGTTAACATGGGCGTATATTTCCCACATGTTAACCTGTGTTAACTTTGACTGAAAGTGTAATATACATAGAAATCCGGTATCAATTTCAACAGCTCGTAGTGTAGTGGTATAGACGATATAGAAGCTAATCCGATCAACTTTCTTGATCATACATGGTTCGAATCCCAGCTAGATCGCTAGTTTTATTTTTTTTTCCATTCATTCAGTATGTGTCATATTTGTGGATAATGCTTAAACGGACATGTATTTGACATACACTGGTGATGTTTTCAGCGATATCCGTTATATTGTCTCACTTGTAAACACTTTGTGAAAATGTAAACCTGCACTATCAGAGGCAGAGCAGATTAAGAAGTAGGCAGGGTCTTGTTGAATATTCACTGATTTTATGCAAATATCACCAGTTAACCTGCTCACCATCTAAACTGGAACACCGGCAACATTGCCCAAAAATTGCCCTGTGTACCATCAGCTTCACAGTTAGCCATCACATTTTAACTAATGAAGGACAAAGAATTAAGCTTGAGTATGGATGCAATATGAGCCTGGTGAGTGGCACAGACTTTTGACGTAAGACTGCTAAATGCTGCACATGACATGTTCCCAGGTGATCACATGATTGCATGAAGACTCATAGGTAGCCTATGTTATTTTATCAATTAATAGAAAGCATCTTTTCTATGTTCTGTTTATGATTATGTAGGACGTTTTTAATTTTTGGAAAAGGGAAAAAAAAATGCTTCAGATGAAATATTTTGGCGGAACCCCTGCAGTACCTCCATGGACCCCATTGAAAATCACTGCAGTAGAGTGCAAACTAATTACACTGTAAAAAATAATAAGTAATGGTTACTTGAAAAAAGGGTGGAAACTCGTTGCCTTAAATAAGTTAAGTAAACAAAACTTTTCTCTTTCAAGTTATGTTTACTTGATGTCTACAAGTAATGCTTACTTAGAAGAAGTTATCCTTACTTAAGACTTTAAAGTTCTGGTTACTTACTTCCAACTAGTAAAGTTTACTTCATGCCCTCAAGTAAAGCTTACTTGAAACAAAGTTGTATTTACTACTGTTAAATGAGTTACCCTTACTTTGAGTTGTAAAGGGTAATTTTATGTTGGTTAGTAAAGTTTACTTGCAGAATATACACAAATAGTTGGCACTATTAGATTAGATAACTTTATTGTCATTTTGCAGAGTACAAGTACAAAGACAACAAAATGCAGTTTGCATCTAACTAGAAGTGCAAAAAGCAGAAAAATGCAATGTGATATACAAAGACGGGTGGTGCATAGACAGGATAGGAAAATGCGGTGTAAACAGTAGTGTACAGTTGGTTTTACAGAAGGTGGTTTAGAGTAATATAAATTAGGTATAAATATGTGCAGTGTATTAGCAGAATAAATATGGATATATTTGGTATGAACCATATAGACATATATGTACAGTATACAGCTATGTGCAGTGTGGTAACAGTACTGTAGCGCAGAAACAGTAACATTATAACAGTAGTAAGAATACGCGGTATGTGCAGGATGAATAGTATGAAGAGCAGTAGAAAATGGAATGGCTATATGTGTAATTACAGTATGTACATTTGTAAATAAATAGAACACTATGGGTGGGATAGGGTAGTGCAATTGTCCACGGGGGGTGGGTGTCCCCCGTCAAGGTTTCCGTGGTCATGGTGGACACCTCAACAGGCACAGGCAAGGAGGCATCGGTGGGGGCTTAGTTGGTTGGTTGTCACCGGGATGCACAGCTAGAGTTCAGTAGGGTGACAGCCGCAGGGAAGGAGCTTCCTCTGAACCTGCTGGTTTGGGTGCAGAGAGACCTGTAACGCCTCCCAGAGGGGAGTGGGGTGAACAGTCTGTGGTTGAGGTGAGAACAGTCTTTGATGATGCTGCGCGCCTTACGCAAGCATCACTTGCCCTGATGGCCTTGATGGTGGGGAGTGAGGAACCGGTGATGCGCTGGCCAGTTTTCACCACCCTCTGCAGTTTTTTTCGGGTCGTATTCTGGTGTAACCTCCATGTTTCAATCAGTAGTGTTTGAGCAACTGACCTCTGACTTCACATCCAAACAAGCACAACTTACATGTCCAGTTCATTGCTCTGCATTTTCAGTTTTCCAACTGTAAAAAGAAAAAGAGGGCAAAATTATTATCAATATGCATCTATTGGCCATGTTTAACTAAAACAGCTGATTAAGTTTATCACATTAAATGTTAATTTAAATTATTTCTCCAGAGACCTAATTAATACTGTTAAGCTAAAAATATTATGATTTGGCAACTTAATTTTCTCTATTGCTTCAGGCCTAGTACATTTATCAGAATAGAATTTAAAATGTCAATCATACGTTGGAATTATATGATGCCATTTTGCACCTCAATAAAGGCACATTCGTTCAAATTCCACACACTGCAACCTAAGTCCTCTTGCTAAATCACAACGAAAGATTTTAGATAAAAGACCATGGCTTTCAGTCAGTAAGGTTATGAGTCCAATTATCCTAATTGTTTTATCAATACAGTAGGAATATCGACGTAAACCATACACAGTTTAATCTTTACACGTTTTGAATCAACTTAGCATGCTAACAAGCATTTCTCATGAGAAATGGCTAACGTTAGAACTAAACTTCATTAAGAGAGCTCATGAAGACAACTGCTATTGGCAAATTTATACAGCCTAGTTTTAGACCCCAGGCCACCACTTCCTCATAACTTCGATAACAAAAATATCAAAGGGCTTGAATACCTAGAATATTTGTTTTCTGCTCAGCATGGTCTGAGGCAGTGTTAACAAAGATCTTTGGTGTTAACTCGCATAGCTGCTATCAGTTAGCTGCAAACTGTTAGCAGCTAGCGCATATATCGGCCACTTAGCAAGTTGAACTTAACATTACCCCAGTTGTTAATGAAACCGAATGTACAGTTTTGCACAAATGCTGTTAGTTCAACCTATACTGTAAACATTTGACACATTAATACATACTGTAAACTTACCGGACAGAGCAAGTCACTGGTGAAGCTGTTACACTCCCATCCCAAAAGTCAGCCACACCGCTAACACTGCCTAACCGCTGGCTGTGGAATCCAGAATGCCCTCTGCAACTGTGCGTGTGCACTGCGCGTGAGTCCAGTTTACTCAGGTCTGAGTTGTGAAGCTTACTCGTGTATCTCAAGTTTTAGACCCCATTGTTGCAAGTTCGGCACATTACTAATGTTACTCTAGTAAGAACACTAGGTCAGCCTATAGTAAGTAAAGTATACTTGTGTTACTGCAGTAAGATGTAGTGTTATTTTTTACAGTGTACATATGAACAAACCAGCAGGTTACTTATGTTAAGAGCATTTATTTATTTATTTTCGGCAATGAATGGGATGGTGAAAAAATAGTGCTTCATTAACATTTCCACAGTACAATGTTCTCACCCTTAAAATACAAATGTGATCAAGCTTGAATCAAGTTAATTAATTCAGTTGTCTTCTGTTCTTGATGAACACCATATTGCGCATTCATGGACAAAAATGAGGTCTGAGGTGGACTAAACACTAATCACAATGCATCTAAAACATTGATAGTGCTTCATGAAAGAAACATATATATCCCTCTGTACAAATATACTCCAAAGAGCAGCTTAGTTTCTTTGCAAAATGAGTCATTTTTCAATGAGGCAGAATTCATTTAGCCACAGCCAAAACAAGACAGATTCTTTGACAAACATACATTCTCAAACAGATGCCATTTTTCTTTTTTGTATCAGTATTTTTGTAAAGGCAATGTTTAAGTAATCACAAGAGCTAGCTAGGTTGCATGACAATATTATGAAATGAGCCTTCAGATGCTTCAAATTAGAAATAAACTGATCATATAAATTCAAAGCTAACGTTGCATTCAGTCTCCCCCACTTCTCTTGCATTCAAATATGCCACTTTGATATACCACTGTATACTACATACTTTGCACAGTGAAAATATTATTTGGTTTACAGACATCAATCTCCATGATGTTGTAGGGAACAATATTGAAAGTTCCATTTATGTGGGTTGAGATGTGAATATTACTATTAAAGCACATTCCCCAGTGATTAGTGTTAACACACATTTACCACACTTGTACATAATTCTGGACTGTAGAATCATTCTGATCCACTAAGAATGTCAGAGTTTCCTTTCAGCCATATTGTAAGTGCCTATTAAATGAGGCATTGCTTTATGCTTTTGTGTCAAACATACAAATGTAATAAATAGGTAGGTACTATAAGTATGATATAATACATATCACACAAATGTATAATACCAAACATATTAAAACAAAAAGACATGAAAACTTAAAGTGAACCACATGGCACACAAAAATACATGGCAGTTTTTTTTTCAAGAGTAAACATTACAAAATGGTAAAACACAGACACAAATAACAACAGCGTTAGACAGCCTGACATTAATAGGATCTTTAAAAAATTATAACACAATGGTAACAATAAAACAGCAGCAGTGACGGACAATTTTGGACCTGGTTTGACTTTTATGCCACAAAAACATACAACCAGTTTAGAAAGGCTGAGGATCATATCCAACCTCTGGTGTGATCCAGTTATGGACTGGGATGCAGTGGTCAGGGATACTCAGCATACTGGCCTATGAAGTCCACTTCCTCCTCTGCTTTGGCCCTCAGCTCATGGAGAACAGGGGTCAAGACTGCCCGCAGGGTGCAGCAAACCGCCTGGCCATTCTCCGATTCCATATCCACCTAGTGATTGAAAGGGAGACAAGGATTACATTCTAGAGAACCACAACTATATGAAAGAAAAACAGAATTGACATGCTGATCTATCTGAAACAGATGCTGGTATTGTATATTCTTATAGTCTCTTATACATTTTGCATCAACAATTGAATTTATGTGCTGTAATTTAAACTAAAGTAAGTGGGATTTAGCAAATGCCTATACAAAGTGAAAGACTTAACATTCTTGTATCAAATGCGGGCCAACTCTTTCTTGGGCGGCAAGACTACTGCTGCTCCCCCACAACCCCATTGTTTCTGTGCACTCAGAGGGTTTTTATATAACTTTTATAACATAAAAAGGATGTAGACATTAATACTCACCTTTGTAAATGTTTTGATTATACGATCGAGAATGCCCTTTTCCACCTCCTCTGGTATCTCTAATAGATGTGCGGCACAATCAAGAATGCACAACAGAGTTTGTTTGTGGCCCTGAAGTAAAAACAGAAGATCACTGGTTAAAGTTTTCCATAGAAGCCAAAATATGGCTACATTTGTTCAATCTAATCCAAACCAAATCCCACCCCCACTCTCCACAAGTCAAAGAAATAATCTTCGCTAATCCTAGGCTAGAGCACTGTTGTGAATCCTAGGTCAATAGTGTAACACCTGCACTCTGACCACAATGCCAAAGCACTATGTTCATTCGCATGGTACAATGAACCACTCTTGATACTACACTACCCCCAACAACACATTCAGGTATTAGTCTATACCAACAAATCTGGCCATGCAGACATGGGATGGGTGGCTGTCCTGTACAGTCACTGTATCTTTAGTGTTTCTCTGCAACACTGACCTGAAATGGTTACTATTTTTTATCCTTTGGTCAATCATGTAGCAGTTAACAAGGTGGGATTTGATTCCAAACAAAATGACTAAAAATGACCTCCGTGCCACTTACCTTGTCCAGTGAGTCTAGAGCCTGTTGTGAGCTATAGTTGTTCTCCTCCAGTGCCTCCACATCCTCATGGCTGATGACCGGATCTCTGAGCTGCTCCAGCCAAGACCACACGAGACTAGAGAGCACCAGAGGGTCCCGCTCCAGGCAGAGTCGATCCCAGGTCCCCTCTCTGGAGTTCAGCTCCGTCTGCAGGCAAAGAGTAGGTCATTCCATTTAGACTGATTTTAGTTTCACTACTCGAATGCAAAATCACGCCAAAGCCCATAATATCATAATAATGAAAAAAGAACTTCACTTGAAGTAAGAGTCAGTCATACCTGCCACTCTAGCACCTTGTCTCTGAGCTCTTCTTGGTCAGATTCTGTCGCAAGCGCTTGAGCAACCAAGACTCGCCTGGCCTGCGGGCTGAGCTCATTCTGGAGTGCGATGAAGGGGAAGTTTGGCTTCTCCGAATTAACATCGCAAGCTTCCGTTGAGCTAAGATCAGAGACGGCTGATGACTTCCCCCTATCAACACAACCCTTTCCACAACCTTCATCATCCCACGCTGACAACATGGACTCGTTGGTTCCTCTGCTGCTTTCAGTATACCCCACAGACATGCTACGCTGACTCTGTCTGAGAGGTACCCGTCTTGACTGGCATGATCCTCCAGGCTTTTTCTCTGCCTCTTTCCTCTGAGGTTTGTCTGAGATTGGCGAGTTGGAGGGAGAGCGATTGCTTGGGCTGTCACTGTCGTGACTGCGACCGCGACAGTGAGGTTGACCTGGTGGATGCCAAGTAGACTCACAATCCCCAAGGCTGTTGTGAAAGGTGAAGCATGGATTGAAGAGGTCTGACATTGGCCTGTGGCTAAGTGCACTTGCAGAGGCCCCTGCTGGATGCATCTGAGAGGACAGGATGTGCAGGGCAGTGTCGCTCAAGCTAAGGCTTCTCTTGAGGGTACGGAGAGGTTTCAGGAGGTTGCAGGGTTCCCGCTGCCTCCAAACCATGTCCTGTTCGCTGCACAAAGGCCGGTCGTGAGCCAGCAGCACGGGGACGGGGGTTGTCAGCGAGACTCGTGGCGAAGGCACAGGGATGCCCTTCCCCCTCATCTCCTTGCCGAGCTGCTGCAGAGCCTGCTGGGATACGGTCTTCTCTACCTCCGCAGCCAGGTCTGGCAGCTCTGGTGCCGGCCGCAGTTCGTCCACGGGGACTGTGCGGTTCTCGGCCACGTCCAGCAGCAGGCGGCAGATTAGCTGCACGGGTTTGGGCACGTGCTTCATGAGGCGCGCCTCGTAGCCATGCAGCAGGTGGCGCTGGCGGGTCAGGTACTGTGTGAGCGTGACAGTGTGGGCCCTTGGCTCGGCACAGGAGAAGACGCTGCGCAGCGGCACAAGGAACTGGGCAAACTCCCGCACGCACAGTAGCTGTCCCCGCGTCTGGATGGAGTTGGGTCGCTTTGCGCGCACAAACAGGATGGCCTGGTCAGCGCTCATCCGTGAAGTAAAAACGAGGTAGCATGCCAGTAAGACACCTATGAGAGATGAGTAACAAAAAGATTTTGATGCCTTTGGATATGATTCGTTTGTGCTGTCCAAGGAAATGAGACAAGAATTACGTAGAAATAGGAATTTATGGGATCCGTTACTACTATACTATTCAAATCACCTTGTTAGCACCACCATTATGCTTGTCTCTATTTTATGTGTATTTAGAATTCTGTGAACCCTTCTGATACTTTCATTTTTAACTATAGTAATTAAATGCAATTATTTAATTATTCACACACCATTGTGGAGGTGGCCACTCCACAGATCAAAACTCATTTTCCATCACCCATAACAGTAGCTGACCGTGTGCCTGATGCTCTAGTGCATTAGGAGAGGAAGTTATGAACCTCACCTGTTCTTCCAAGACCCGCATGGCAATGGATGGCCATTTTCCCCTCCTGAATGGCAAAGGACATCACTTTAACCATATCCAAGATGGTGGTAAGAGATGCCACGCCATAGTCCTTCCATCCAAAGTTGTAAAAGTAAACTGTAATGAGAAAATATGTGTGTTTTTGTGTGTGTGTGTGTGGCTAGGAAACAAAGCCAAGACGCACAGAACATTTGTACTATACTGCTATGATGCTTGGACAAATTGAAATATAATGAAATCCATCAAATGCTGATGATAGTTTTACAGCCCGACATCAGTGTTCACGGGTCTTTTAAACATCAGCAGTAAAAACCTAGAGGCTATATATAACGTTAATGACATTTCAATAAAAGTTCCTGAAAATCTGCATCATTACACTGGCAGATCGTAGCTCACTAATACAGTGGAAAGTGACGACTTATTCATTTTCCCAGATGGTGGTAACAACACAAATGACTGTTTACTCTGGGGAGCTCATTAAGAGCAGCAAGTCAAAGCGCTTTACCTTGAGCTACATGTTCTCAGAACCATTAAAAAAACACACACACACACACACACAGACACAGACGGACATACATACACAAGAACACACACAAAAGAACAGGCACCGCAGTAGCCTTGAGCTGACCGCTGGATGCTGCGTTGTACAAAGCCATTTTCTACCACTGAGTCCACTGATAATTAGAATGACTCATGATCGAAGGAGAGAAAGACTCACTTCCTGCTTCCATGAAGATCTCAGGGCGATAGGTAAAGCCACTCTCTGCCTCCAGAGGGTTGCCACAGCTGGCATGCTCCCCTGGGCGCTGCAGATTAATCACCGTCTTTAGGCCACACCTAAATCAGAGGGAAGAGCTTCAGTCAGGACCAAGGTTGAGATCAATACGACTGATGGCTTAGGAAGCCAAGATGGCAGATTTAGAGGCACAATGGTGGTGATGTGTGTGAAGTGTATGCTTTTCCTCTAGTAACAGTATTCTTACAAACAGAGGGCCAGGGAAGTTTCAGTGTATGTTGTTTCTGGTCATTGAGCACGGTTCCATGCAGCCAATAAATGGTTTTGAATCAGTTTATTGGGAATAAACCGAATTTGCATGTGTCTTGTAAACACCTTATTCTGAATGAAATAAACCGAAAAAGGCCTATACGGTTTCCTAATAAACCGTTTGCACACCCTAGCATATGCCTGTTTTAAACGGAATATTGGGTCATAAAAACACCTTAAACGGAATATGCTTCCAGAAGGAAGAGTGCTGTAGGCCTGCACATGTGCAATTCGCACAGAATTAGAATAAAATGAAAAAACTGCCTCACACACTTTCCTAATCATGGCGAAACAATGCGCACACTTTTGAAAAGACTAGGAGACAAACTTCAATCATGCAAATGTCATGGAGTTCATCGATGGGAGAAAATGCGACATACGCCTGACCAAGTGAAATACAGGTGGAAGACCCTGAAGATGCTGTATTATTCAGCCAAAAGAGGGAATTCCACCATGACGTTGGGAGCCTATTTGTGGGCTGCGTCGCTGACTTATTCGGAATAATGTTGATTGCTACGTAAACAATATGCTCAAAACGTGACATTCTACTTGCATGTAAACAGGTTAAACGGATTATTGACATAAACGGAATTCTGGCAATAAACGGATTCAAAAAGGTTTATTCCCGGTATGAAAACGTGCTCACTGTTATATTGGTCTATTGGCATATGCAGGTTTAACATACCCTTGAAACTGTTCAATGATGTTATATTTTTCAATTATTTCTGTTGAAGGCCTTGCCATGGCTAGTAGGTTGTCTGTGATCCTGGAAAGAAAGGTGGTAAAACACAGAGGTGGTAAAAAACAAAACGCAGTTCTGAACATAGCGTACGTTTTTATTTAATTATAATACTGAATTTCTTTGACCTAAAAAATAAAAGTAGAAGAAAAACAGATTCAAATAATGTTGTTTGTAAATGACTGACAACAAACCCAACAAATATTGACAAAAGACCAGTGAGTTTGGCTCATATGCAGTATCGACTATGTGCTCTGATTTATATTGATCTACAGCACTGGTTCACAAGGGCATGCAGCACTGCCTGTACAAGGCCACAGCTCAGCCACTTGGCCTCCCCTCTTTTTTAATTTAATACAAAATGGCTTCTGAAATCCATGCTAACAATGAAATGTTTCTGGTGAGCTGAGCGTTGTTAAGGGCGTCATTAGGCTACTGTGTGTTTTCATGTCGGTGAGATCTCACCATGACGAGTAGAGGCCCTTGATGGCTTGCTCCTCGTCGCTCCAGCGGGAGGGGTTCTCGTACTTGCAGGCGCGCCCCCCACAGGTCATGGAACACTGCATGTGACCAGGGATGACATGCCGCAGGGTCTCCCCAACTTTAGTGTACTTTGCTGTCGGGACTCGAACACTAACTGGAGAGAGAAAATGGAGTAACATTGAAATAAGTAAAACAAATACACACTACAACAGCATCACTTAAGAAACACTGTGTGTGGAAATAAAGACAGCAACACCATGAATAAATAATAAAAGTCAAAAAGGGAAATTAGAGAAGTCCTGACATAGTGTTCATTGGATAACATAAAGGTAGATCAGTCATTACCGTCTAGTTAAGAGAGTTATTTCAACTCAAATTTCCGTTTACCATTAACACACAAGATAACACAAATCGGCTGTCAAACAGCTCCATTGCATCATATCCTCATGTAAATGTACACGCATCACATCAATCCTGCCTCTGGAAGTAAGAATATCATATAAATCCGTTTTTGAAAGTGGTAGGCTAGAATGAAATCTGAATTACATCTGCGTCCCTGCGCACTGGTGTCTGCTTCGACCATACTGACGGCCAGCATGACCCGGTGGGAGGAGGTGGAGAGGCTCTCCAGTGCAGAGCTCCGACGCCGCTGCAGCACCTTCAGCAGCACGTCTGAGGCCGAGTGGCGCCGGCTGTTCCCCAGCCCGAAAAGGATGTCCCCAGCGAGGGAACGGCAAGCTGGCCGCTGCTGCCGCTGCATCGCCCTCCAGAACACGATGCACTCGCTGAGTCCAGTGACGTCTCTTCTCCCCCCTCTGTTTATAATTTTCCTTTTTGTCTATTCAGTGCTTTTTACTCTCTTCTTCTCTCCATCTTGCAGTTTGTTTCTGTTCCTTTTGGTACTCTAGTGTTGTCCATCACTTTTTCTGATCACTCTTTCACGCTTTTAACTTTTCCTCTTTTTGATCACTGTCTATCGTTGTCTTTCGCTCCATCTCCCGAACTCACTGTCTGTCTGACTTCCCTTTTTTATTTCTGCTGCCTGGCCACACAGGGCTTCAGCTCGCTCTTGCTCTCTCCCTCACTCACTCGCTCTTTCTCTTTCTGTGGCATCACTGTCGCACCCTCATCAGAACAGAGGTCTATTACTCCGCTCCACTGTGGTGAATCATCATACGCCCCGGCACAATTGCCCAGTGGCACAAAAGAGGCAACGAGAGCGGGGGGTGATGCGATCCATCGCTCTGGCCTCTACACTTCACAAGCGTCTCCATGGCAACAAACTCCTAAGTCAGTGGGTGGCTGAGAGAGCGAGGGGCTGAGAGAGAGAGAGAAGAGAAAGAGAGATAGTGTGTGTGCGTGTGTTGCGTCCGTTGCGTCCGTGCCTCCCTGACGCCACACCAGTGGAGCTGTAGCTGGAGTTGGAAAAATGACATGCTTTCTAAAATGGCACAACACTAGGGATTGCATAAGGCACCTAGCATTCAAAAGAGCTGACACACATGAAGGTGTAATTACACCCTTTCTCCCTAATGCATTTCATTTTCTCCTTTTTGCATTCTGGCTATGAGTGTTTTATGTAACTCAGATGAGCACTTTAATGGCCAAGATGAATGCAAAACCATGATTAAATAACTCCTTCAAGACAAAAAACGCCTACATGTTTTTAGTAAACTATCAATGCAAGTGGTACCTTTTCATTCAGAGCTGTCCATCAAATCCACTGGCCTATGATCACTATGCTATTTCAACGTTTCAGCAAATGCAGATATTAAAGGGGTACATCGGCTACTGTGCTTCCATTACTTACATACATACATACATACTAAGTAAAACCGCAAACCATCAGGAAGAAAAGGCCAGCAATAATCTTACTTTTGTGTATCAAAACTAAAGTGAATCCACTCAAACATGGATTTGATAGCTGGATTTCCTTCATACACATAAACCTGCTCAGTAAGCCACCATAACAATCACTCTCCCATCTCACCCCTCTCTGTGTGTGTCTGTTCCCAAGGTCGCTCCTCCTCTCCCTCCCTCCCTCTCGCCTTCTGGGAGACGATGAGGATGCGGCGGTACCCACCTGGCTCCATCTCCGTGCTGGGCTCCACAGGACTGGGGTAAGGAACGTCACTCAACAGACTTACTCCCGCTGCCATGGCTGACGCTGAAAGGTACGAACAAACATGGTGACAAAAGAACACACACGCAGAGGACCATGACACATGCGTGCGCACACACACAAAAACGTTTTTTAAAAAAATGAAAGAGACGCCTTGATGGAAACGTTGGTGAGCTGGAAATGCTGTCACGAGCTAAAGCAAACAGTCTAAATCGCGTAACGAAACAAAGCCACAGGCAAGATGGGAGGCCCCTGTAGCACAAGCAAAAAGCAACAGACACTGTAGTGTGTAGAGAGAGAAAGAGAGAGATTAAATGTCTCTCTCTGCAGTGAATGAATTGAAGAGAGAATACATCTGTTTTTGTTAAGGAAGGAAGGAGTGAAGGGTAGAAAGAAAAAGACAGCTAATGTCACAATAGGTCTCAGGTGTCACCAGTGGCCAATAGACCTCAGGAAGGTGGGTGTGGCTGTGAGTCCCTCCCCTCAACAATTCTCAGGGGTGATGAGATCTGTGTGGGTTGATTTGTCTCAGCACAGTCTCATGTTTACACAATTAGAGGATACAGACCCCAGAGCTCTTCACTCCCCGATAGTATACTTTCATCTACCCGTGACGGTGCTGTTATTTTATCCCCATGTGTGTTTCTGTAACATAAGAATGCATTTGGCTACAGTATACCACCTCTACTGTAGGCTACTATAGGAGCCAGAAAACTTCTGAGAAATATACAAAGACCTTAGACCTTATTTCTAAAGATAAGTGTGCTGGTTCAGACCCCTTGGGTCTCACAGTTCAACAAGACCTGCCACCTGTAGATCCTCTTAATCCAAAAAACGTAACAGATTAAGCTTGTATGGTACTCCACTCCTTAGGGAAGATGCACTGCACCATCAATTATGGATAACACACCAAACCCCCCCCCCACACACACACACACACACACACACGACAAACACCACCACCACCACCACCACCACCAGACCCTTTGTGACTAAGGCACCTGATTTGTGCATGACTTCATCCTATGAGGGTGTTGGGCTGTATTCTCAGAGTCTACTGAACCCTGGAGACCTGGGAATATATCAGAGGCCCACGGTTAGGCCTAGCCTCTCGTGTTACCGCAACCCACACCTAATGGCTCTTATCAGAAACGGCATTAGCTGTGGCCCAAATTACACAGGTGAAATACGGCACCAGAGCCTTAGTGGTGCCAGGTTAGACAACCGGTACATCGCTTGAATCTAATGTCATAAGTCATGGTGTTTTAACGAACACGAAGAGGTTAGTCAGTTTTTCGCTGGAGTTACACTTTAAGTCTAATGTGCCCAGTAAATATACTACTGTAATTTCCCAAGTATTAGCCGTGGTTTATACATTGATTTTGCAAAATTACTTCAGCTATGAGGTTAATACACGGGGGAAGTTAATATGGTATTAATATGGAAAAGTCCAAAAGTAGTATACATCGCACACTGGAGAGTATTTTGCTGACTTTATTTGGCGTGAACGCATTTTCGCAATTTGCTTCATCAGGTTCACGTTCATGGTATTAATATGGTTTTGTTTTTTTAACCAACCATTTGCATAAAACACTGTCCTGCAGTTTATGTACAATGCGGCTAATGCACAGGAAATTGCTGTACTCAGTGGCAAATAAAAGGCACTTTTCACTGTTCAGGCCAACTGTTTCAATATCTTATTTAGCCAACAAAGGGAGTACATGAGCGCCCCTAAAAGTTTGAACCCTCTAAATTATTTAAATGAAATTTGGTAACGCTATATCATTGTACTCTTGTTACACTGTAATTAAACCATTAAGTACAATGTAATGCACTAATTCATTGTGTAACAATGATAGTTTGTACCATGGTAAAATTAGGTAATACAATAAGCATCACTCCTGATACAAATTTCTTCTTTGTTGGAGCACCCAATCGTGCTTATCCATAGGGATACAATTGAACACTGTGAAGACATTAATTCATGTTATGCAATAATCAATTGTAATCAAATATATATAGACATTTTCAGTGGGTGGTCCATTATCTTAATTTGCACCAAATTGCTGGGAGCTTTCGTATATATCCCTTCAACTCCTTTCCCAGTTCTGTGATCTGTAGCCTACTTATAATGTACGCAGTAGGCCTATGTGACCTAATCCTTACCTTAATCCTAACCCTTGCACATCTAATACAGAGCATCAATGTGCTGTGGGTTATATCATTACTCAACATACAGCCTAGCCCAAGGCTGAGCTAAAACCTTTACTACCCTATGCATGGTGTCATATGGAACAAGGACAAAGTAATATAAAATGTGACCCAAACTTCAGCATAACCTGTATCAGACAGAACAAAAAGAACAAGCAAGGTCTAGAATGCTTCAGTGCCTTTGGACAAGGGTCAATGATTAGGCCTAGATCGCGTTAGTTATACCAACATTCATCCGATAGCCTCGGTCCTGTTTAATTCATGCTGTAAAGTTAGACCACAGAGGACTAACTAGCTAGGCTAGACGAGCTTATCAGAATCATTTAAGCTGAAACGTACCCCTCTCTTTCTTTCATTCTCTCTCTCCAAAATCTGACGAGAGAGCCTGAGTGAGACCCAGCTCATTCTATCCAGCCGAGCCATTTGAAACCATTCAATCACTTTGTAGCCTACAGACCACCCCGGTGACACAGATTTTTCAAATGATTTATTTTATCACTGAACTAGAATAAGAACACGCTTGACAGGTGAAAAGGGGAGAGCAAAAAAACATAGCTCAAACAGATAGACGTAGTTATAAAAATATAAATGAACATAGTTCAAACAGATAGACGTAGTTATAAAATTATAAATTAATCATTAATTTTAAGGGGGATTATGAACATTTATGGCTGAGCAACAAAAAGCCGAGTCGACATCTATTGTATTATTTTTATAAGAGCTTATAAAATGGCCTCCTATGACGCATTAGATGCCCAAAGTGTGTCGGAGATGGTTCTAAACATGTAGGTGTTCATGGATTTCTGCTTATGTTTGAAAGTCACTTGAGATGTAGTGTTACAATTGTTGTGAAGAAAACATATGTTGTGAAGAACATTGTTTCTGCATGTGAGAGGTGAGAAACATGGAGTGCGAACTTTGAGAGAAAACTAAAGGAAAAGCACAGCAGATGGAGAGAGGGAGAGAGAGAGAGACTATGATGCTCTCTGTTGTGCGTCTGAGTCGGTATGTGGGAGGTGAGTGTCTTTACCCACTGGGCTTGTGAATATATAATTAGGCTCCACTCAACTCCAACATTTTGAAGCGGTTCAGACCAATCTCTTTTCTAATTCAACTGTGCAGACAGACAGCAGGCATATAAATGACTTGTCAGAAGTGGTCATGACTCATGTGGAGTCCAAAGGGGCCAAATTAGGCTATCCGGGATACTGATATCTTTCATTAAAATATCTTTTAATAAGCAGTATATCTAACATAGATATTAGGTTGCCATGTTTACACACTAACCTGCCTAATCTCTTCTGAGAAATGGTGCAAAAAGTACAAAAGTCATGAGGCTACTCTTGGCCCCGTGTACACATCGCTAGCTTTCTCTACTGAATGCATTTCATCGCCTCACTAGTTTAATTGGCTTTCAACTCATTAGCAAAATTGTGAGACAGGGAACAGCCAAAACAGAGGTGGGTGTATAGGCAGTGTGTTTACACACAGGTGAGAAATGAGTCCCTGGCTCACTGGAAAATAGCTGGCAGCTAGGCGTGTTCTGACTTGAACGATGATGTCAGCAAGACAGACAGTAATTGGCAAGCAGAGGTTGTACACCGTGCACAAACAGTGGATTCCTTCCATTGTATATTAGTTGTCCAAACATAAGCTCGGCATTTTGGACCACAGCTTCTTTTTTTTTTTTTTTGTTAATGTGCTTTGCTCTATTTACAGTATGACAACAGCTTACTAGGCAAAAGCTAGAGTAAATGTGCTGTATTAGCTTCTGTCCCAGGATATGATCCTACATTGAAAGATAACACTAAAGAAGCGATTTGGGACCCAAATTTAGGCCTATATGCTGCCACAACATACGTAGGCTGAGCCTATTAGATGAGTCTGTCACAACACATAAACAGGCCTCCTTAAGTTGTGCTTACAAATGCATAATTACTAAAACTGATCCCTTCATACATTATTAAATTTAAATCAGCTCAAGACAAAAAAAGGTTATAGACAAACATTTAAGGTTCTCACACCTTCTTTATATTTCTACATACCCTGACAGAACACTGTTCTTGAGTCAAATAGGCTAGATATTTTACACCCTTTCTGGAGTGATATGTACGGAGCCCGGGAGAGCTCACTTTAAGTGATATTTTTTCTGGTCGTGATAATTTGTGAGCACGTTTTCCTTTAATTAAGCCCTCGAATTAATAAAACGCGGAGCACGTTTTTCCTTTAATTGAGCCCTCGAATTAATACAACGTGACCCGTTGTAGGCCTAAATTGAGCTCTCGAAATATGTATTTCGTGCTCACATTTAGTAATTCCCGACATTTTCTCACTGCTCGCTGTGCTGTGGTGGCAACTTCATGTTACCTTGACATGGACTAGGCCTACAGCTGTCTGTAACAGTTCATATTGGTAATGTGATGATAACCGTAAGCAGCTAATTAAAGACTTTAGGTGGTCATGTTTTATAGCGGACTTCTACTCTTTGTAGCAGGGGCACTGTGGTGTCAACCGCCAGCTATGGAGACCCATAATGGGGAAATTCTACTACAAAGGCTACTCGCGGGCTCTGTTGTAGCCTAATGACCGGTTTCCACTATCTCCTGGATTGTTGACTTAACTGTGAGGTCTAGAAGTCAATCGAAGCACATCACAGCGACAAGCCCCCAAACAATTACAACACGTACACCTACTGTTGGTACAAATAGGCTACTGCGTATTAGTAGTATCGCCTAATACCCACCCAATACAATAAGGTTCCCTCTAGCGCCCGATGGGCCTCACCATATAACCCACGCCGCACACCAATGATGCACACAACGAGGTAAGCTTTGATACGGACTATGAAACGGGAGACATAAACAGTGTCGTTCACGATGCTCAGCTTCTCAGGCTATGTAGCCCAACTCACACCGTTCGCGATAAACACCACAGCTCTGCATACACTTGGACCTCAACAAACACTCAAAACTTCGCCAAACATTCAGCTGGACGATGTTGGCAAGGGGCCTGTACAAACACACACAATCATCTGCTCTCCCACCTACAGCCTACCTAACGGGGCTATAACCAGGTGCACTGCAATCAATGAGATTCCCTCTACGTCACTACAAGCGACACACCTCCCGACGTCATTCCCGGGATACCCCTTGACACCACACTATGTTTTTGTGCACACAATTGAATTTCTTCGAGCCCACGTTTTAATTATTCGTGGGTGCGTTTTAGTAGATCGAGATCTCGAATATACTATAACGTGCTCATGTTTACATGTGTCAAGACAATATTGAGTGCACGTTTTACAAACTGTGGCCACGTTTAAGTAGATCGTGCTCACAATGTTCTATAACCATGTTCACAAATTGTGCTCTCGTTTTAATAAATCGTGCCCTCGTTTTAGTAAATCGTGCGCTTTTCGTTTTAGTAAATAGTGCACTTGTTTAATAAATTGTGCCCCTCGTTTTACTATGCTTAAAATGAGAGCTCAATTTAGTAAAATGAGCTCACACTATAGTAAAACGAGAGCACAATATATAGTAAATTGTGCACACGATTTAGTAAACCGAAGCACAATTTAGTAAAACGAGCCGCACGATTTAGTAAAACGAAAGTGCACAATATAGTTAAACGAGGGCACAATTTAGTTAAACAAGAGCACAATGTAGTAAAACGAGCGCACAATGTAGTAAAACGAGCGCACATTCTCTCAACATGCAAAACATTTTGCGATGACCCCTCTAGGGCTCCGTAGATATGTAAAGCTACAGTGCACTTAAAATCTGCAAAGCAGCAACAGTCTTGCATAAATAGGCAGACAATTAGGTGACGGGTCTACTTAATCGTGTATAATATACAATGCAACTCCGGTCACCTTGAAATACCAAATGTAATAATATTTTAGGAACATAATTTATGAACAATAAAGCTATGTAGCCTACCTGTGGAAACACTGTTTGTGCTAAATGTAGACTTAGAGAATCTCACAGTAGGCCCAAGCAGGTGCCAAGGCTTTGAAGAGTTGGCATATATTGCTTTTGATCTTGTCAATTTTTGTAGCCACATCACTCTGATCAAACATATTTAAATGTATGCAACTACGGCAGTGTGAAGTCCATTTAAGGTGACATGACCGTGATGTAACCATGGAAAAAAATATTATTTGATGTATGTATGAGGTACAGAAAAGCAATATGAGGGCAGAGATGGGGAAGGTCGAGTGGTAAAGAAAAAGAGAGACAAAGGAATAACGAAATATAGAAAGATGGAGAACAGAGAGGGCAGTTTAGACAAAGAAAGATATAGGGATAAGATAGAAAGAGGAAACGGAGGGGCAATATAGGGACAGTGATTGGGAGAGATAAACCAATTAAATAGATGGGGAAGTAGAAAATAGATTGACTGATCGGTATAAGGAAAAAGGCTGACCATCTTAATAGTGTTCTTTGCCAGCACTAACCCATAGTAACGTGTTTGGGGAAGCTACTTGAGAAATGGGTGCCTGGGTAAGACATTAAAAATCAGGCTCATACATGCAAACTGATAAACTCATAGACTGTGTATAGAACTGTTCTATACAGTCTATGGATAAACTAAATGTTCTATTGTCCTGGGTAGCCAGGCAACAGGCGTCGGCTACCATTATAGGCTAATAACCTCAATATATGACAGAGAGCAAATAACTGACATGTAGCAAGGAAATAGGTTACAATAACAAATATTACATCTTTTATGTATCCTGGTGAAGGACACATCTGGACATACAGCTGCCTGTTAGCTAGCCCACACTGAATTCTCTAATTACAATGCATGTTCCTTGTTAGCTAATGGTAATAACCATAGTTTATTCTGTATTTATCAATATAGCATTACGGTAACACGAGTGATATTAGCGGACCAAACAAAACAAACCCACATCATCTACCCATCTTCTGTTCCAACAGGTGGAGTAACAGGATGCATAACGGTGCCTTGGCCAACCAGCTAATTTAGCTAGCGTTACTGGCTACGGGATCACGTTAGCTTGGATAGCTTTTTAGCTAAAAGCTAAAAACACACTCGTGTTCAGTTACATACCTGGTTCTTCGTTCCTCGTTAAAGTACAGTTGTCGGATGTTTTCATAGCCTAGATATTACATATTTTGATCCAGTCATGGTGCACGCCGCGGAGCCGTGTCTTTCCATTCAAATAAAACTTCACGAGTATTTGGTCCTTTCCTGTATCCATTTGGATGACTGGATACGTAGCATGTTGTGGAAGGTCTCATCGCATCTCATTGGCTGGGAAGACAGCATGTGATTACACTGATCTCATTGTCCAGAGTGCAACCAGAGAATGTCTAATGGGCTCTGGTGCAACTTTGCAGATCCCATTTGGTGGTAGTCTAGAGGCTAATTTACGACAACAAAGTACATTCTGCTGAAAAAGTTAGAATGTAATAAGAAGAAAGGGGTCACCATCATCATTTGGACTTGTTTCTTTTCCTTCGATGTTTCCCTTCTATTTCCCCAAAAGAATGAAACGCTGGGCCAATACAGCCATATGGTAGGCTACTAAAATTACATATAGGCCTACCTTAACTTTTTAATGAAGAGGGTTTTCATTCACAACGAAGGAAGCCAACATCAAAGGATGAGCGCGCATTTGAACTTGCTGAGCCTGCGGACACATATTATTCTCTGGCAAATAGTGCCACCTAGCGATAAAGGTTTATTCTGCTTCACGCTTCAAAACAAAACCACTGAAATTACAAGCTTGTACTCTCTATAAAAGAAGCCTGTGAACAATACAGACATCTTCCGTTCAAATCAGGCTACGCCCAATAAAAACGTAATAACTTAGGCTACGATACGAAACATTGAATGTAGAACTAGGCTATCAATATTAGCCTATGTGGTTGTTTATGGAATTGAGTCAGGCTTGCTTTATCTGGTCTTTGCTCTCAAACTGTCAGGTTTGATCACTTCCACAGGATTAATATTCCCTTTCAGCCTTGAGGTCTTCAAAAGGGTTTACTTTATTCTGCCAGACTAAAAAAATATTTGTCAGAAATAATAATTTCACATAACATTAGGCCTACATACATTCTAATGAAGCTTTTCTTTGTAGCAGATCAAGTCAGATTAACAAAAAGAGGCCTTGTCCTCGGTTCACGCACCCTGACATGAAACAAATTGGATAGGTCTATCCCAACGGTTCGTGTGTAGGCTATGCGCCACTCCATAAATGGCATCAACTTTTTCTTAATCATAATCTAGGCTACTGATAATATGCCTGCTATACAATACGTGGACTTTCGAATGAACGATAAACGCCCGCTGCTCTTTAAAATGAAATAACGCTGGGAAGAGCAAGGACCAAGCATCTTAAAGTCAAAAAACACTTTTATTTAATACAATTTAATAAAATATAATAAAAATAACCTTTACGATAACCTTCGGGACTTGATAGGCTGCTATCTCTCTGAATAAATCTGAAAAGACAGAAGCACAAATAGGCCAATGCGTGTTGCTGTCATGTCTCAGAGACAACAGTTGTTTTTGAGTTTAAAGGCAATGGTGATTATAAATAATGGGGAAATAATAATTGGCTATAATAATAATAATAATAATAATAATAATAATACAAATAATAGTGTTTTAGTCTACATACGTATGTGTTACATTATTCCAAACACTAATAGCCTAATTCATTTTCTTAAAAAAGTAATAGTTATAGGCCTACACTAATGTTTAATGAGCATTTGTCACTTTTATCGCCCATAACCTTGATGACTGCACTATTAATTTAGACAATTAGGCTAAGTATCTCCGAGTATAATTCCAACAGATTAAATTATAGCCTTATCTATCACGTAAAAGGGGTTGTTTTTCCTGATTTTATATTTATTTATCTTTATTTATTAATTTTCCGTTATTGTTTTAGCCTGCTAAACAATGCACATAGCCTACCTCTAAATAATTTTAATCTGCTAATGTGTTGGTTATCTGCCGTGCAGGGTCGTTGGAGTAGGTTAGCATAGATATAACTCCAACGACAGGAAAAATAATTCTGGAAATATTGGGGTTTTTACCATTTAAGTTTTTATCTACTAACACGACTTTGTTCTATTTGTTTTTACAAGTTCCAGTATTGTTTAAGATGAAATGGTCATGCAGACGGTTTTAAGTCTGTTTCATGCAAATATTCTAGCAGTGAATTTGATCCGCAATTATCTAAATATTCTCAAACACTATTCTACAATGCATGGATGTTCAGAGCTAAAAGTATGTTGAAGTCATAATCATGCTTTATTAAAACGATTTGGCAATCGATTTATGGCTCTACATCCAGCAAGTGCAAGCGGACCATTACACTTACACAAATCATTTGTGGAAATCATTATGCTGAAATTATGATATGACCGGAGACTAGATGTGTGTCTGCATGTAAATGTCCCGTTAGCCAGTTCTGAAAGTTTGCTCTCCAAGGGGGAGGGCCGTGACGTATCCTTTAAAAAGGCTGAGCTCTCTAGGCTGGTCGAATTGAAAGATATACTACATCCATTTGAACAGTCACGCAGCTTTCCTTACCCTTTCCGTCCTGAGAAGTAGAGCTCATTGACCTGGTTGGGATGTAAAGCCTTCTGCGGTTATTTTTACGCAAGGTTTACAACTTGTGCGTGCGCAACAAGCTTCGGATACCAACTAATGCGTGGTTCTTTTTTCTGTCAAAAATGGGGCAAACTAGGGACGTGGCCCCATTCGCCTGAGAGACTTCTGCAACATCATTCAACAGCTTTTTCGAAAGTGAGGATAAGTTGCCAGATGTGGGAATAACCATCGAACATCGTTGGGAAAAAGTTGTGTTTAACTTCCGCGTGTTTGATTTGAAATTGTTCCTTGGAACTGTTACTTCAACTGTTTACAAACTATGCAGCATCATTTGGAACTAGGAGGACATTATTATCCTCCGGAAGCACATCCCGACCACAGATCCCACCGCTACAGGAGTTTCATGATCGAAGAAATTTTGACGGACCACCCTGACCACAAAGTGGCCGCGCCGGCTGGAGAGCTCCTCAAATTTGGAGTACAAGCTCTTCTTTCTGCACGGCCATACCACAATCATTTAGGTAAGTTTATATCTGTTATTTGCTCAGGAGTTATGCGCACTTGTGTACATCGAAATGTAGCATGTTTAAAGACGTGTTGGACTATCTTTATGGGGGTACCAAAAACTGCTAAACAAAAACGCATATGCAAGTTAATGCACCAATGCCAAATGCATCGTCTCGAGACCGTGGTCGTAGACGAGCATGGTAAATACTGACTAGCAAGTTGTGACCAGAGATGCTGTGAAGAGGTTGAAGAAAATCAGTGTATTTATGTTAGCAAGGTATTTCAGCTGGGGAACAGATCATGCGAGAAACATATCGGCTGACTAGGTGCACTGCCAGTTTTGTGCGTAAATCAAATCAGATTTCCCAACACCAGAAGTGTGATGAAGTACATAATCTGGTAGATCACCAGTCACAAGGTCAAATGTGATTATTCAGGCGATATTGCGATGGAGTGTACACTACTGAAACAGTCATTTCATCCTTGTTTATATTTAGGAAATGAAAATGGGTCAAGTCAATAACAAAGCACACTGTGAAGCCAACATGGACAACAAATAGGCCTAGTCGTCAATAGGATTATCATGTAAATGTGTTGTTGTTATTATTATTATTATTATTATTATTATTATTATAGCGGCTTACATCTGTCACTACTTGTAGCATGTATTACAAAAGTGTGTGTGTAAAGTTATAACCATTTAGGTAGCCCTTCTGCACTGTTCAGGCAAATTAATCCGGAATATCAGGAAGCCCCTATCAATTCTCATCGTATTAATCAAATGATAATTGTTGTTTCACCTGCAGTCTTGAAGGCAGACCAGGCCGGTATCCTGAAGTTCCCAATGTCACCCCTATCGTGTTCGCTAGGAGCGCCGCTGGGATCCGCACTGCTTTCCGGCGCTGGCCTGCAGGTTGGTTCGGCCTCACATCATTTGCCTCTGGATCTCCATCTGCGCAGTAAACTTGATCCCGGCGGGGATGGCGTGAGCAAGACAAAGAAAGGAAGGCGAAGTCGAACAGTTTTTACTGAACTCCAGCTCATGGGCTTGGAAAAAAGATTTGAGAAGCAAAAATATCTCTCCACACCAGACAGGTATGGAACTTGGCTTCGACAACATTACCTTTGTATTTCATTTTAGATGCACGAGTGTTATTTCTCTATTCTGTGACCAGTTTGTGCATGCTTATAAGGTCTATGTTTTCTACACAGACTTAATGTGTCAATGGAATTAACAAGAGCTCTCTCCCTCATCACAGAATAGACCTGGCTGAATCACTAGGCCTAAGTCAACTTCAAGTTAAAACGTGGTATCAAAACAGAAGAATGAAATGGAAGAAAATAGTAAGTTTTTAAACTTGTCACAGTCCATATCACTTTTAGATACATGTTGCTTTGAGCTCAATTCACACTGACAGTGTTGTCAACACCATGCACATTTAATTAATAGGCTGTTCGTTTACAATTTTATGCGCAGGTTTTACAAGGAGGAGGACTGGAGTCTCCGACCAAACCGAAAGGCCGGCCGAAGAAGAACTCCATCCCAACAAGTGAACAACTCTCGGAGCAGGAAAAGTCTCGGGAAACGGACCGACTATCTGACAGTTCCTCCTCGACACGCTCGGATTCTAATCAAGAAGAGTAAATGACTCTAATATTGTGTAGAAGAGAACTTTCTGTCAACTGCCAATCGACGCACTACCGCCCCCAAAGAGGCCTGTCACCTCTGGATGCTCTCCCGCAGTTGGCCGTTGGCACCTCGGACATGCGAGGTACATTCTTGGAGACTTGGAGGTCTGCTTATGTTATAATTTTGCCTCTACGATTCCTTTTCCCACCGAGTGTTCTTCCTCCAGCGTCATGGTGAACAGACACTCCCGCATGCCTTGTCTGAAAGGAGGGAGCAAAACTGGTCAGTACAGATGAACTTTTTGTATTGGAGAACACTCATCCACACTCATTGTGCATATAACTAAGCTGAAATGTTATCTTAACAGTATGATTTGATGCAATTAAATATGTTTTTTCACAAAACAATCAACGGTTTCCTTATTATTCAAGCACCAAGTCAAAGAGCGCAAACGAGTTTCATATTTCAGAGATTATTACAGGCATAATACATATCTCAATGCACCTGGTAATACTATCCCAATACAAATAAAAACTGCAATAAAATCGACAATGAGAGTGTATCACATGTCCATTTGATTGATGTGTGGATCTTTTGTAATAATATATGTTCCGTTTCTAGTAATACAGGGTTAATCACATCTTTACTTGTGTGTTATTCAGACTTCAGCAAATACGATGAAGCGTTTCATATTTTCCAGGGGTAATGAATTTTTAATGACTTGGGTTTTTTTCTGCCAGGTAGTTCATTAATGTTGAGACAATGCAGGGTCTACTACTGGTAACATAAATCAAATAAGCAAAATTAAATTATCGTGTGTAAGTTGCAACGCTAATTATAGTTTCTGCTTTTTACAAATCTGTTTTTAATTTGCTTTTACATGGAGTGCTTGTCTCATCCACACAATTCGATTTGCTGGAAATGTCTTTAATTCATATTTTCGAACAGGTGCATGATTCTCAAAACATTCTTAACATAGGCCTGTCTGTCTCTTTTGTCATTCATGGTGTGTAGATTTTGTCCTTCTATCAAAAACTCAAATTCTCTGCATTGGCCCACCCATCCTTTAAATTTAAAATGGTGTGAAATACTAAAAGATGCCTTAAGGCATTTTATCTAGGATATGACCAATTTACCTAAGTGAACACACGCAATGGTTTGCGTCAAAAAAGGGCGCACACTCACAACAGGGGCATTGCCAAAATACTTACCATATTTAGGCATAAACCAGAGATATGTGCATTTATTTAGGAATCATATTTTACCACAAATTATATCGATATTCCTTTTGTAACAGCAGCCTTCGCAGTCACAGGCGAGATCATATGGTCATCAAAAGTCTTGTGTTATGTTGGCCAGTGTTTACGCAGCTCTCCCCTTATACTCATAGTGCCCAACCTTAACTTAATCAAATGCGCGCTAGCATCTCGCATTCTTGTCCTTTAAACTTGCTGTGCATCTAGGCCAACTCCTATCACTGACTAATGATTTGTGGTGACTTTGCTGTTTGCGAGGAGATTGGAGAGCTTTTACCGTGTATGTACACGAAAGCTTTCAATTGTTAATTTCTGACTTTAACACCAAACTTCACGATCAAACTTTATTAAAATTATACACGTCACGGTCCGTGTCCTTTTCTTATATTACACCATAATGCACTGCAGGCTGCTCTATATGGACTACAGCAACATGTATAGGCCTAATGGTCAAAGGCATCAACTACATAGGCAGAGTATCTCTGGCAACATAGCCTCATAATATCACACAGAGAAACAATTAAAGACACTAAACAAGTTTACTTTATGCGCACATGATTTTTTTTAACTCGGTTTTAATTTTTATGAAATTTTCTTTGCCACTAATATATTTACAGTCGACGGAAATCTGACAGTGCCCCACAACATCTACGAATATTCTGCATTATTTCCTTTTATTTATCTGTAGGTGTGAATGTAACTCCTTGCGTAGGCTACATTCAAATGATGTGTCCTAACAAATCAGTGTGCTGGTGACAGAGCTTGTATAGACATGCGCGGATGTGGATGAAAATGTTTGGGCCCACAACATGAGATGCTCTACAGAGATTTGGGAATGCTTGTGTTAAGCGAAATATATATAGGCCGGGTCCTCAAGTAACTGAAATAAGTTTTAGTCATGCGTAAACCAAACAGTTTTGCTGTTGCATGGAACCACATCAAATGGCACGACTCTGAGGATCTTTAATTTTGAGGCAAAAGTGTTTAGCAAAGCGGACTCGGAGAGACTACAACGGTGCCTATTTTCATTAAAACTTATACTCAACTCGTGGATGTTTACTCGGACGGTAAACATGTGGTAACCGTGTTTTCTCGGAAAGGAGTTATTTATTTCTGTAAAAAAAAGAATACAGACGGAATACTTTTTTAATCGCAGAAAAGTTTCCATGGTCTGCTGAAAACTGAAGTAGGCTAAGCTTATTTACTGATATGGTTGTTTCTGCGGATGAATCAGATTTTTTTTTTAAATTACATGGTGAAACATATTAGTCCTAGTCAATACATTCGTGAATAGCCCTAATAATATGTTGTCAATTCATGCTCTTCAATTTGCCCCATGAGTGTGTGGCATCCATTAGAATCCATAGTCTGAAACCGAATGTTTCCTTTTGCCCCCTTAGTCAATTGCATATTAGGAATGCCCCAAATTGTAAAAACATCCACTGTGCCTCCTCGTCTGTAAATGTTTTGTCCACTTAACAAAATTACCAACTTTCTATCCACAGTAAAAATGGCTTATGCTGTTATTTCGGAACATAAATAAAACTGTGGTCTGGGATTCAGTCCAATGTAGTCACTAAACATTACAGCTCATGAAAACCTTTTATCAAAAGCAAAGCTTCAAATTTCACCATACAGTCTCCCTCGACCATCCACTCTTTTAAGTGCATACGATCTGCGTAAAAATGGTGGGTTAGGCGACATCATACATTGAATTGGCTACACAAGTTCCAATAATACATCCACACACGTGTGCTGAATTTTAAAGTGTTTAATACAGTTATTTGAAACATTTGTTTTAGCCTATGTTTTATTCGACCTGGACGAATATCCAGTATTTATCATTTTATGCCGTATGTTCAGTAATAAAAACGGACATTATCAAGACTACGACATGTATGTGTAAACGCTTTGATAACCTATTTAACATCGGCTGACCAATCGGCTGCACTCCCTCTCTCCCTGAATAAATGAGCCTTAAAAAGGCAACTGTTAACTGACAGCAACATTTACTTTTTCTGCTTTAAAAACTGATCAGTCAATCTCTTCAGACCAATGACATTTATTTTGTTTTGCGCGCAGGGGCTGACCATGTGCATGGATTTATGCCCTGGGACTAGTGAGGTTAAATGGCTCATTAACCCCTCCAGACCAACTCGGGACTTGATTTCCTGCCTGACAGACGAACAACGTCCGCGCATGTGATGATGCCGAGTCTCACCCGCGTTATTAGCCTACTCCCAATACAACTCTGTGACGCAAGACACCGGGCTAACAAATATGTTTTTTTTTCTGTCAGCACCACAGTGATATTGCTCGGTGAATTGTATACTTTAAGTGGAAGTTATCTAACGAATTCAAGACGACACCTGGTCCTGATCTGATTTTGGGCTATTTTAATTAACCATTTTTAACAAGTCTAGTATAGACTGCGTGTGTTATGTTGCCATTTTGATGTGTCTCCATTCTGTGGTTCTGCATCCTCAATTGACATCTCTGTTGTCAGTTGTTCAGTGTGGTGACGGTGCTGTTATGCAAGGATGGCATAATTTAGCACTTTCTTTTTTATGCAGTGTTGAGAGGCCAGCCTGAATTGGAATTGGTGGGTTACTCTCACGAGTGTATTGGGATAGATGGTGTGTAACCCTTGATATCTTACCAAGCTAAATTGCAATTGTTTCAACAGTGTCCGCAACAGTGTAGCTGTGGATGTGGGCATACATACATTTTATTTTTTAAATCTGTTGTTCCAAACTAAAATGTGAATTACATATTTATGAGGTCACACTCGTGGGTCTGTCCAAGAATGAAACAATAGGAGTTGACGCACTCATATCCACTTAGCTGGCTAAGATTTTCCCAAAACTAATCCTGTCCCATATATTGTATTATTATCATACTGCATATTTATTTAGACACTGCGGTGATTTAGTTCTGGAACTAAATAGAAAATATAATCTTCCCTATCGTATTGATTTCATCCGCAGCTAAGCGTGAGCTCAAATCCTAGGAAAGAAATATCGCTCGTCTTTGCGCATGGTTATGATCTGAGATCTCTTGGTTGCCCAGAAACACACACGTGTGTACGCGCACATGCCCGCATAGACAAACACCTTGTTTATTTAAATACATACGTACATTTTGTGCTTATTTACTTTTTTTTTCTTGATTTATACCAGGAGTGCTGACGCACTTGTTGGTGAATGTTTTGAGGAAACGATAAAGTGGCTTGACCAAAATAAGAATAATAAATAAAATAAAATAAAACGGGCATGTAAGATCATAATGTGAAAACAATTGTGCATTCTCACATTTAATCCATTAAGAACAGACACCAGCCGTTGAGTTATGGGGGAAAATACAAAATTATTATGGTTCATTTATGGGATGCTTTCTATTCACCCGTCGCCTTTCTAGTGGTTTGTGGGTGATACAGATGAGGAGAGTGTAAAATCGATTTTTTTTACTTATTTCAATAAGTTTTATTCGATACAATTGAGTCCAGTCACTTGAGAACGAGGAAGCCTTTTCTCAATTTAGGATAAATTGGACGCACGGTCACTGTGGGCAAAGGAAGGCGGTTGACTCTCAGATCTTAATAAACCCTCAATCACGACTTCCTTCCGAAGAATCATTATTCATGACTTAGGTAGGAATGTTTTAAGTGAGACTGGGCTATATATACAATCTGCAGAAGAGACTAAAATAAAGGCAAGATTGTCTGCAACAATATGATATGGATAGTGCATTATGCTTTGATACTTTATAATGCTTCACTGTTATTGGCTAATAATGACATTTCGAGGTAAAATAAATAGTGGTTCACCTTTGTAAGGAATACATCTGTAAACACAATAAATACAAAACATAAATATAAAATAGTTTGAATTATGAAAGCCTTTTATAAGTTGAATTAATTTGTAATCATTAGACATGATGGAAAATATTTCTGACATGTTTCAGTTTGTACTTTATACTGCATACATACTGACAATTCAGTATGCATTTTAGGTCTCTATAGAGAATGAATGGTTTTGATGTTTTGACAAAAATCAGTAAAGTATTACAAGTGTAGGAGCGCTATGAGTGACTTACATGTTGTAAAATACATTTCCCTGACAAGGAAATATTACATAAGCAAGACATCATAACCAGTAGGGCCAATGTCAATATCAGTACCAGTAAAACACTCAATGATCAGAAGAACGTCTTATTCTTGGGACTAGGCTCTGCTTGATAATGGCATGCGTGTGTCTGTGAGCATTTTACACCATACCACTGCAGTAAATTGGTGAGTAGGCATATTTCACAAAAAAAAAAAATGTGACAGTTAAATAGCATAACCCGATCCTGTTGGCATCAGACACTTCTCTTATTACACAGTGATTAATCGATTTAGGCCTCCCCGGGCTGCCTTTGCTTTCAGATAGACATATGAAAGGCTGCATGTGGGACACCTCAATTATGCACGGCAACCTGGCTAACATGCAAGTCTCCCCACTCCAAATAATAATCCTAAATTACTTCCTCCTGTTAATTTGTGGGGTGGCTTTCAACTTTAGGAAGAGGAGGGGGAAAAAATCGCTTCACGATGTAATCAGTCAGTCGCATTATAGTGTGATATATCACACTATACTGTATGGTATATCTTATAGTATATTAGTGTAGGGGAGCATACTTTTCTTAATTCAGCTGCATGGCTGTAAATGGACAGATGGCTACAAACTTCATTGCTTTCATGAGGAATGTATAACTCGTGTCAACTTTGTTTTGTAACATCTAACAGCAACACAGGTTATCATGTGAGGCATTGAGACATGCAAGCATAAACACAGACGAAAGGTGCAGACTTCAATATTTGCTTTACAATGTTTTTGTCTTTCAACACCACCTGCAATATAGGGGCACAATCCCAACTACAATGAGATCCTGTTGAAGGCTGGAAATGTATAGGTTGCATTGGGGTGGGGGCTAAAGTGTTCAGCTAAAGTGTTTGTTCTTCAACACACTTAATACCATGAGTGCACAATAACAACATATTAAGACCTAGGAAATTCCTCTAGTAGTTGCTCCCCCTCTGGTTCCTTTTCAAAGCGGCACCTTGTAGATACATCGCATACAGTCATTCCCAGTCATCTCAGTTGATCCTCCTCCCGCAGAAAGCAGGTCTTTGCAGCGCAGGTGCTGAAATTCGGTCCTTAACTATTTTGCTAAAGAGCCTACAGAAAATAAACAGATCCATTGTCCTCCCCATCCAAATGGAATTCATTATGGATGAAGTAATACACCAGACTGCCTAAATGTTCAACAAGTTTATGGACCCGTCCTACCTCCAAAGAAATGGGTTGGAGCGTAAAATCAGTTTGGAAGGAACTACTGACAAGAGCAATTACCCTAAACAACCAGATGAAAATAGACCACTGAGCTGAACAGGTCTTTGTTGTGCCTCCATAAATTCAAAACACATTTCTCAAATTTTGGGCTACCCTTGGTTTGAACCTTTGGTGATATATTTATATTTACCAGAGCCTGACAAACATCTTCTCAATGATCTCCAAATTGGATGTTTGAAATGATGACTAATCAAAGGACAATTTCCCCCTGCCGGTGCGTGCACCTTCCCCTTCTCCTGGTGGTCTTCTGTAACAGCTCTCAGTTTCACTGTGAGAAAGAGGGGAAAAAAACAACAACTCTCATTCTGACAAGCACATCTGTAGACCCCCCACACCCACCCCAACCTCCCACCGGTCAAGTGGTTTAATCATTCGTCAGTACTCACCCTTCATGTCAAACTCATGTCCTCTTCTGATCATTATGCAGATTAAATGCAGGTGCACCCATACATACTTAATATAGGAAAAAAGATGGAGGGGGTGTGGGGTTGGTGGTGGTACATGGAGGTCTTCACAAATCTGTGAAATGCAATGACCGAGGTAACTTTCATTAGCATAAAATACGTGCTGTACTGGGAGGGGTGGGGGTGAACTGTACTTTTTTTAAACCACACGGCTCTTTTTCTTTTTTGACGGGCTGCAGATTCCGCCTTTCCCCTCGCTTTTGGACGGAGCCAAGCTCGGTCCACATGCAAGCTCTCTTCCCTTTTCCTCCTGCATTCTCTTGGGGTCTCAAAACAGGCGAGGGCTGGACGGCGATGACTTCCGACATAAATTGCAATCAGGAGGAAGAGTCAAACGCCAGGAATCTGGTGATTTGGGGCTTCCATTTGTGATACAATTTAATCATTAAGTGGAGAACCTTGTGGTGGTATGATAGCATACAGTTGTGTGTGTGTGTGTGTGTGTGTGTGTGAGAGAGATAGAGAGAGTAGTGTGTTTGTGTGTGTGTGTGTGTGTGTGTGTATTTGGGAGGGGGCTATTTAGAACAGAGTGTGTGGTTATGGATCAAGAAGGGGGGTGGGGTTGGGGGAGATTTGGGAGGTGATTCCAAATTTTGAAATGGGTGTTTGTCGAGTCAAGAGGTACACGTTTAAATAGAGAGCTGATGTAGGTCCGGTCCAGGTCTCACTTATGCATCCAGCCAGCCAGCCACACACATACACACACACACACACACACACACACACACACACACACACACACACACACACACACACACACACACACACACACAAAAAAACTCTGTCAAGTCTACGCATGTACACAAGCCCACACACAAGTACATGTTCAGCCATACACACCCACGCACACACTTAGCCACACGCACACCCTTAGCCACACACACACACACACATACATACACACAGGAGAATTCTGCACGATTAAAGCCTCTCTGATTAATCTAAGGTATGTGCCAAAACTGCACATGCGGCGTATGATCCCAATTAGACTGAAACTCAACTCTGTGCAGGCTCAGCTTCGGGTTTTAGCCCGCCAGTTTCTGCCTTTGTTTGCATTGGACTCCCTCACTGACAACACACACTCTTTGGTCGTGCTGTTGTTCTGAACGAAAAATGTAAGTGATAATGTCAAATTACTGCAGCACAGACCAGGCATAAAAAAAAAGATACACCTCACTGTTTCTGTTACGAAGCAAACAAACGAGTGGATTGAATGACAAACACAAGCGCACAATCCCTCTTTCTTCAGAGTACAGGGCAAGTGAAGGGCATCAGAGAAATGTGTATTATTTAAAATAACATATAGCAGCGGTGTCTGATTTATGAGCCTGGACTCTGTGATTGTGCAAGCAGGCCGCAGTTTTTTTCTTATAAGCCAAGAGATGGTAATGTCTCAAAGACAGACAGGAGTTATGACAGCGCTCAACTTGAGGGGTGTTTATGAAGTTTCTGTAGTTCTGATGGTTTAGATCAGCGAGCCTTCAACACATCTGTGGGCTTTTATGCGAGTCCCAGAGCTAAAGGGGGTAGAAACGACTGGGGAGGCAGCAAACTGGACCAGACTGCTGGAGCCCAGCGAAGGTTAAAGCGCTGAGGTGATGGAGAATAAGGTCTCCACTGTTCCTTCTTTTACACACACGCACACACAGACACGCAAACACACACGCAAACACACACGCACACACACACACACACACACACACACACACACACACATACACACACACGCAAACACACACACACTTAACACACATACATACACACACACACACTTAAACACACATACATACACACACACACAAACACACACTTAAACACACATACTTATACTTACATACACACTCTTGTACACACTCAACCATGAGCCCACGTGTAAACAGACACACAAACATAGACAAGTAAGTACACACACACATATTCTGCCTCTCACTCCCTCACACTCATGCCAGCGAGTGGGCACTCACCCAAGGCTGCACTTTAAAATAAACACAATTTGTATGTGTCTCAGGGCCTCAGGGTTATACTTTGTAATTCATAATGACCAAAATGGGCAGTCAAGTTGCCACATCCATCCTGACGATTTATTTGTTTATTATTATTATTATTATTATTATTATTATCATTATTATCATTTCTTTTCTGATGGAGGAATGCATCAAATAATACATACATGGACAAAACCTAATCCATTCCATAACATTCCAAATATGTATTTGTTTAAGTGCTGTAGAAAATGGCTACAATTACTTTCATTGCTCCCATTAGCAGCGCTGTCACCAGTGCAATCATCCTATTGTCGTGGTGGTGGTCTGAATTGATGCAGTGGATATGGAAGTCATATGACCGTGGTAGTGCCAGGTGGAACGGATGAAGGGGGAAAAGTCATCCTTTCATAGCACTACTGTAAACATAACACCAGGCAAGTGAAGAGAGGGAGAGGGTAGTTTATAGAAGTTGTGAAATTTTGAGGAATTGAATAATATATCTGACATAAAAAAAAGAAGTAGAGATAAAAAAAAAATCTTACTAAGATGAAGAATAACATGTCTGAGATTAAAAATAGGGAGAGAGTTTGAACAGGAAGTGAATGAGCCCATTAAGCCCCCTCTGCCCTTTCCTCTAGTTGTCTTCTCACCTATAATGTAGCCAAATGAAAAACAATAATTTCTCCCATAAACGTCAGGTCTTTTCCTGAAGCGAGACGAAACGGCCATTCAGAGTCATCACGCTAATGGGAGAAGGCATTAGAGCACGTAAACAAGAACACATCATCCTGCTTTGCACTCGCCAACAGTGATGGGCTGCTTTTTTTCCGCAGTGCTCACTCCTCGTGCGCACCCTCCTCTCCAGTCGTCCTATGAACGCCGTTCGCAGGAAACGTCAGGCCCCATGTGATTGATTTGAGACGGGCGATTCCCTGACTTCATGCTCATATAAAGGAAGACAGCTGTGGGAGAGAGCGGGAGAGGGAGAGAGTGGGAGAGAGAGAAATCAAATTCCTGCAGGAGCTGGAAGGACTTATTTTTTCCATCTCCATACACCGAGCTGCTGGCTTTCCCCAGACGAGTAAATAAAAAAACATGGCCGCGATGTGGCAGGAGGTCACCGAAGCCCTCATTATATAGCAATTACTGCACAAAAACCCTTCCCTTTCAAAATCCAGCTTGAAAGTCAATCCCACTTTTTGGGGCTTTTCAGAAGTAAGACATGACAAGGGTACAGTGGATATGCTTTCCCTGGGCCTGCTTCTCCCGATCTCTAGTAACAAGTTCAAGACGGTCTTATGGTGCATAGCAAAAGGATTTTCCCAATCATTGTGCACCCCCCCCCATCCCCAACCCCGAAACCAACCTCTAAACGTGGGGATCCTCTTTGCTTTCTGTTTTGCAGCGAGGCTGAAATCTCTGTCGACTTTTCATGCGTGTTTCTTCAAATGCTTTCCTTGTGAGAAGCTTTGAAGTTGATGTTATGCTTCGCCGTCAAAAAAGAGTTTGTATTTATGTTTTTCCTTAGTCTGAATTGCAGTTTCCTATACAAACACCAAACTGCTTACGTGTATAAACATAACTTCAGAATTATTTTTATGTGGTCCCAGATGCCCCTCATTTGGGTCACTCTGGATTAAGGGGTCATTGTGTTCATGGTTTGGCTCGTGAGGTGTGGTCTCCATTGGAGAGAAAACACGGGATACATTTTCATAGTTTTTTTTTCTCTACTGTAATGGCAAATGTATCTATTTATAAACAGAGTTGAATTAAAAACACTCATCCACACAGGCCAGAGAAAAGCCAGGCTACCTTAAATGAAGATTCCTCTATGCTCCATTGAGCACTGTAGAGTGTCCTGCATTTCATTTGAATCAAATAGCTTCTAAGTAGCAGAACCCATAAGTGTAGGAGTACTAATCAAGAAATGCAAATATATAGAATTATATAGCCTATAATAGATGAACAAAACATGTCATTTCTAACATAAAATAACTGAAACGTCCCCTTTAATTTGTCATGTCAGCAGTTATACTCATAGAATTAACTTTGTTTTGGCAGACAAGACCAGAACACTTTTCTTATCATTTCCCCTCCAAATCTCAATTTACAACGTCTTTTCCAAACCCAGTGATTTATGCTTTTTGCTTCACACACACATCCAAAAAAAGTCTGCTGGCATTGGTCACCACCTGTGGCTGATGCATATTCCACTGCTAATGTTGCTGTCTGTTAGATTGGGGCTGTTCTGCAGCCTTCTATTCAGTGGGTGGGCAAACCCAGCTTGACTGTACTGACCCAATTCCTCATGATGTCCCAAGGGTGTTTGGCAAATCAATGCTTCCAAATGAATTAGATGCCAACGTAAATGGAAATTGCATACATAATAAACAGGGAAGATGTTGTATACATTAAATTCACCAAAGAATACATTTGTAAGCCATCATATAATTCATACATGGTGATGCCAGTTCCAGTGGCTGAAGTCATTACAGAAGGGAGGGATGTGTTTGTTTGACCCTGTCCCTGCTCAGGCCTAAAGCCGGGTCTTGTCAGACACTTTTGTAATGTATGTAAGGCCTGGATTTCGTAACGAATGACTCCGCTTTGTTAGTTGTTTTCAAAACCAACAAAAATATTTCTCCCTTCTCTTCCTTTTGCTCTAAATGCAGAACACAGCAGAGTTTGTGGCTGTTTTCGCCGACAGCAGGATCATTATGTTGCTTGGCCATTGGTTTGGACCCTCTGTGAGTCCACACATGACTCTGTGGTTTTGGTGAAAAGATTTACAGTCATTAGTGGTAGAGAGAAATGAAATAATGCATTATTGTTTTTGCTCTTGAGTGATTTTCGGCGTGTGCGTTTCTGTGTATATATGTGTGTGTGTGTGTGTGTGTGTGTGTGTGTGTGTGTGTGTGTACTTGTACGTGCATGTTGATGGTATCTCACATCCTCGAATTACTTCAATACTTCCGTACATTTTCATCCAATGAATGGTTAAGTGGTAATGGTCTGGAAAATAGCAGTAAACTGAATCATAATGTATTTCCATTCTGTAAGTCATCAGTGGTATGTAAACACACATGCATGCACACACATCCAGGCTCTTGCTTTCTCTCGTTTTCTCCAACCTCACAGATGTATGTGTACACACACACACACACACACACGCACACACACACACACACACATACACACATGTACACACGCACACACACACACACACACACACACACACACACACACGTACCACACACACACACACACACGTACCACACACACGTACACACACACACACACACACACGCATACACACACACACACACACATGTACACACGCACACACACACACACACACACACGTACACACGCGTGCACACACACTTGCGACACACACACACACATGCACACACACACACACGTGCACACACACACATGTGCATGCATACACACACATACAGACACACACAGACAGAGAGAGAGAGACAGACAGAGAGAGGAAGAGAGAGAGAACGATGACAGGAACTCCATGACTGATTAACATCCAATTTTGTACACTTTTTAGAAAACTCAATTAAATACATGGTTGGGACTTGGATCATTAGTTTTAACTTTACTACTGTAAATATAAATGATCAAAGGTTAATATGTGGCAAAGCAATTCAGTGATGTTGCACATAATCCTGAATGCTTGAATGCATGGTGGTCTCCCATTAATTGTGATTGGACAAACATGAAACAGTAATATTCCCCCATTTCATGCAGTTGTTTACAATCTGCTTCACTTCCGCTTCATGGCCAATCCTTACCCATTTTCTTTGATTGCAGGCTATAGAAATATTCATTTTTTCGGATTTTCGGATGGTAAAAATCATACGCGGCGGCTCTTGACTGAGACATATCCTTGGTAATCTCACCAGATGTCTCTCACATGGAATGAACACACTCACAGGAAATTTCACAACTGACCTGTACTGGCTTCAAGGACATCAGAACTAGAGGGAGGGGCAGAAAATATGTGTTAGTGTTTAGTGTGCTCAGAAGCTGTGTCGGCCACTTGTTTGAAATAAGCGATTGCCTGATTTAATTGCATGATACTGTTCTTGTGAGATGACCTACAGGTTATATAACAATTTACTGAAGATGATGTTATGTAGTGTGGCGATCACTCAATTGTATAGTGTAATTGAATAACAGTTTTTAAACTAAAGACTTTTCCATAGGGTAATTGTGCAACTGCCATTGACTGCCGTGAGCAGAACTGAAAAGCCCATTTTTAAAGAGTACAGTTACAGTCTGTATTAATAATTACACTTGGCCTCTTGGTGTGGGTGGCCTTGAGCACCGCTGGCGCTTAGACTCTCAATGGAATAGCTGTTCTTTTGTAAACGTTTTACTGTAAACCGAAGGAGACTCCCGTGCCGCACTCTCGCTGGGAAACGAGGTAGCCCCCACAAGCTAAGATTTCAGGATCATGGCACATGCCATTACCTCCACATTAGCTGCAATTAGCATGGAGAAATTTCAATCAACCCTCAGCCCCCTCCAAAACTCGTTCTGACCAGTGGATTGATTTGTTATGAAAAACCCATTAAGCGTGTAACATCGATGGTAATGTGAACAGATTGTATTTGAGTGTTACCCTATCAAAAATGGCAGAGAATAAGAGCCACGCACAACATCCATTAGAGTCCTCCGGGGTGTTTATATGACACAGCGATGGACAAATGCAAGCAACGAGGCAGGGTTTACACCCACAAACAGATGTTTTGCATCAGCGACTGGGGGTACACGGCCAAGCTGGCCCTGGTTTTGGGGTGCTCAGTTGACCCTAATCAGGGAACGAGGGATTGAGAAAGGAGGAGGGGGAAAAAATAAGAAAACTCAAGCCAAAAAGGGAAAAAGGTATCATTCAAAAAAAACAAGGAGGCATTTCAGTTGTTCACATTCCGTTTGGAGCAACTGTAAAAGAGTGTGTCAGTGTATTGGCAGGGCGATGAATGAAAATGGGATAACGCCAACAAAAATACCAAACCACCCTTCAAGCGTGAGTCGAAAATGGAAAAATATTGTTTGGACAAGAGAAAACCAGTTGAAAAGATTAAACTTATTTCTTTCCAGCGGGCCACCCAGTCCAACGTGCCACTTTCAGGTATTACATTTACTTTTAGGAGTCATTCGGCGTTGGCTAATTGGGCATTAATGTGCCAAAAAAATCTAAACGAAATAACACAGAGTTTGCCAAGAACATCGTAAAGGGGAACACGTCTTCTGTTTCGACACACCAAAAACACTAAAACAGCGATTTGTTAAGGTGAGACTCGGCAGAAGTTGGCAAGAGATTTATGACATGTTAACACAGTCGACGACAGACGAGGCCTAGCCAGCAAGCCATCGCGCCAGAGCACGAGAGTGTGTGCATTAAGGAGCTGCCGCTCTTAAACATGCTGATCAAAATATTAATGGTAGGCGTAAACACCGGGCCCTTTATCTGACAGTGATTTACGCTACGAGGACCCTAATCCAAGAGTGCTAGCTCTGCGCCCATTAGCCTGCGTCCTTTACCTCACACTCCACGGCGATTCGCACAGGTGGACGCTTGACACCCCCCCCCCACCTCGAAATGCCTGTTGTGTTTATGTTATCTTTTCATAAGCTCTGTTTGAAATTTGTCAAACTGCATCACTGTTTAACTATGTGCCAGTCAAAGAGCCACGGTTACCAGATGGGTGCCTTTCTACTAACCTTGCCCAAGGCAGCTCTGTCACATGCGCCGAGACTGAGTGAAAGAGAGGGGAGAAAAAGAGACAGAAGGGGAGAGAGTGTATGTTTCAGGTCTGCTCTCTCTCCTTTTCACACTTTTTTTTTTCTCATCCCCCGCTCGAGAGAAAGAGTTCAGGCTCAGACATTGGTGAATGCATGAGTTAATCATGCCACGTTAATTTGACGTAGAAGGTTATTCTGCGTGCAAATGAAGCAAACCTGCTGGCCTGAAGCTCACCCAATTCTCTCACCCAATTTGAATTTGATTTCTTTTTAAAGATGTTATATAGAATCCATTACATAGCCCATTTCAATAGATTGAGAATTGATGGTATTTATTTGATGTGTATTTGAAATGTATTTTGTTTGGATTTGTTGGGGGAAATGATTGGGGAAGAAAGCTGTTAGTGGAAAGTGTGACTGTAGGCCTGTATACCAGCAATCAGACCTCCATATTGCTATTTAAAAATCTGTGTGTGTCAGTGTGTGGTGGTAGGAGGGATAAAAGGTTCCCACTAGAGGTGGAATGTTTTCATTGAGATCCCTAGCAGCCAAGGTATTTTAACAGATGTTGTCAGAGCAGGAGTCAAGAATGTGTTGATGCGTTTCAGACCAATCAACCAAAGATTAAGTATGTTAATAGCAATCACAGTGCTGTTGTTATGACAAGTTGAAATATTTTCAAGAAATAATATTTACAGCAGACAAGCATCTTCGCACTAGATGGTGGATGAGCTTCGTAAGTGGTCTGCATCAATTTAGCCAGCTAATGTTTAATTCTCATTTTGAACAGACCCTCTTGACAGCAAAAAAAAAAAAAATCATAAATCGTGTCTAATCCCATGCATTTCAGAGCTGCGATCCTCACTGTTATTGTCCGTTGTTGGATCTAATGAAACCAAAAAGCCCAGCTGCTCCTATCAGCGCGTCTGCCTCAAATCTAAACAGGTTGACGTACTGCAGGTGCTCCGAACGCCTCCTCTGACACCTTTGGAAAACATTAGGGGCCAGGGCGAAACTTCCTCTGCGCCTTTTAAAAGGAGAGCCAGGTCAAGGCTTCCCTGGCTGATCAATACCACCGCGCTGTCTGCGAACCAGCCGGCCTGTGAGGGAAGAGGCCAGAGGGGAGATGGGGGTTTTGCTGACTGATGACCTGGCCGCCCGCCTATCTGGATCTACAAAGAGGGGCTCTGATGGATGGACAGCGGAGATTGCCCACGCCGAGGCGTTTGTATATATACTAGTCGTTTGCTTCCTCTTCGACATCGCTACGGGGCTACTTTTTCAGAGAATGCACGGGTCTCTGTGTGTGTGTGTGTGTATGTTTGTGTGGTGCGTGTGTGTGTGTGTGTGTGTCTACCTCCTCCTCCATCACCTCTCCACTTTGCTCCACTCCCCACCCCCAGCCTGTGCCATGTAAGAGCAGTTGCATGTCGGGTGGTGCTGAAAGGCCCAACCTCTGCGCCCTTCTTCTGTCATGCTGAAATTAATAACCGTTGATTTGTATTTAATGCTCAATTTCCCCTCCATTATTCCAGTCAGGGGTACAGCAGGCTCGTTTAGAGAGAGTTCATATGACAAACTCGCTTTCTCTGTCCGTCTCACTCACTCCTAGTCTCTGCCTTTTGTGCTCTCTCTCCTTTCTCTTCTCTTTCTTTTATTTCACATATGCCAAAGAGCTTACGCAAACTGCATGCATGTCAAATAGCATCTCGTTACAGAATGCCGTCAAGGTCTGTTTTAGGCAGCCGATAGAGTGTGGTGTTTCCTTTTTGTTTTTAATATTAGCTGTGTTTTTTTTTGTGTGTATTGACTGTTCAAGCTGTATAACAGAGTCAACCTCACAGCTCCTTGATGTGCTTAAAATATACTTATGACGTTTTGATGAGAGAAGTGTGAACATTTGGCAGCTTTTTTTAGGCGTAAGGCCATAAGAAAAAGCCATTTACTCTGAGCCTAGTTTAAAAAAGCAAACACTGGGAAATGTAACAAGAACAAAAACTGCGATTGAGATGCATGTCTTATATTGCTCTTTGGAGAGAAATGCTCTCATTTCCTCCTGTTGTTCACACACTTAATGTTTATTCAAGATGGGAACATACATCGGGCCTGCATTGTGGATACATTCAAGTTTTGTTCTGCTTCACCTAGCAGAGCTGGATCTCTGAAAAGTGTCATTTATCAAAACTCAAGACCTTTCACTAACGCATCTGTCACCATTCATCAAAATCAGCCAGCGAGAAACTTTCCGATCTCTCGCCGTTGTCATGCACAGTGGGAGGCCACTGGATGACACAGTGTATTAACACACTCGCAAATAATTTCTCGCAAAACCAAAATCTGCAGCTCAGCAGTCTGTCATCGAAAATGCTCAGCACACATTTTAAGATTTTTTTTTTTTTTATATGATTATTTTGTGTGGTGTTTTCCATGCCATTGGCATGTCTCATGTTACTGTTTTGTTACTTTTATATCATCTTATTATTATAAAATATCCTCATAATAGATTATTGTTAAATGTACTTCTCAAAAGCCCAATATAATTTTATTATTGCATATTCTTGTGATACAATTGCAAGCATTTTTATTACAGTTCCCATATTTGTCGAGGGTCTATATAGCTATTACCAATGGGGAACAAATGAGTTCACCGCCAAACAACTTGTAAAATTCCATCTTGCATTTGAAGTTGCAGCAACATTACAGTGGGATAATGTCAGTAATGTCAGCGTACTGTCAGCAGTGTATTACTCAAATGAAGCATGAATTAGTGTGTTATAATTGCAATCCTGTCTTAATACACATCACCACTAATTATATGCAATGAAATCATAGGGTATTAGGATTACTTTAGAGAACAGGAATCAACTTTTTTTGCATGTTTCACATTCTCCCTGGGTGCATCACAAATGTAGAATCAGATGAAGAGTTGAATTGTTTAATATTTACAAATGCATTCAGTATGACCTGTGTGAGTCATGGGGTGTCCACACTTTAAATATATTGAAAACTTGTGACAGTGATATGGAAGTGTACTAAATGGCCTAAACTCCATTCACTCACACAAAGCGGCCGGCAAGACGTTTTCTTGGAGATCACACACATGCGATGAATCAGTCATAAAGTGGCTTGTGTTTGTGCAGAGATAATGTCCTATTACATCTCCTTTGTATATTTTCACCCTGCATTACATCACCATAGAAATAGCATATAAAACGGAGACATTACTTCACTGTTTACATGTTTCTTCGCCCATTGTCTTCTAAGTTGTGAAAAGGCGAGCTACTTCACGTTTGCTTGGATTAAAAGCTCACTGGCAAGCAGGTTTTGGTGGAAACACATAGCAAACGAACCAGATCACTTCTAAATTTGCTCCAAGTCAGTACATTTTTCAAACAAATACATCTCTGCTTATGTTACACCTTCTAATTACACAGAATTGTAAGCAGTCAGGGGGAACCAAATGCAATATTTCATTTGAGTGTCATCTTAGTTCAACACTAAGAAATCCCTAATCACTGCAATGAATGGCATCAATTGTGGCAACAAATTTTGAGAATGTAAGTGTTTAAGTGTTTAAATAGCTATCTTTCTCTCAAGTCTTCCAGTCCACCATTCAGTGCCCTAGTCCAAGCACCCAGTTAGTGCACAGCCAGTTGTCTTTGCTGTTGCTCATTAGATTCTTTCAACTGCTTGTCAGCATGATGGCATCTCCACCACACACACACACACTCCACCACTGCAACCCTGTCTTGGCTGTCTCCTCTCTGCAGCGGGGTTATCCAAACATGTTAACACGCGAAGGTAAACATCACCAGCAAATCACAAGCATCGCAATTATCAGTTTAGTCTGGATGTAACCTGTGTTGAGACATGATCGTCTCACAGTTGATTACACTCGCTGAGCGCGACATGTTTAGCTTTCATTACGATCGCACGTCTATCTCATGGACATAGCGTGCTTGCAAACCTGAAAGCTTATTTTGTCTGCTTCTTTCTCACTGTGTGTGTGTGTGTGTGTGTGTGTGTGTGTGTGTGTGTGTGTGTGTGTGTGTGTGTGTGTGTGTGTGTGTATGCTCTCCCCCTCAAACCACTAATTGTAATTTTCAGCGGCGGAATTCCTCAGTGACAGGTCGGGGATGCGAATCGGGACGCATCACGATTGCCCCTGTCAGTACCCCCACCTGTGGCAGTCACAACAGCAGCCACTCCACCACCCCCTTTCCCATACCCACCCCAGCTAACCGTCCCAGCGTGTTGTGACAGTCGATCCTGAAAACAGCTGCCAGAGTGTGTACGAACGCACATTAGGGGTGAAACGCTACCAAAGCCGCCCAATAAAGCTTGTTGAAATATTAGTTGGCAAAATTAAACTATGATCCATTAAGGGCTCCGAGATAATAGGCACTACAAGTCTGTTAGTCAACGCGTAGCTAAATAGCCTGTGGTTTTTGGCAAGTGGTGGCATATGTGTGTGTCACTCGAGCTTGAATCAGTGTGCTGGAATGAGAGGTCTGCCTTGACTTGTAGATATTACCCAGGCAGACTTCGATGACACCCTCCCTTCTTGGTCCATTACGGTATTTCCAACTTGTATTAGTATGTATGATTGAACTAATTATGATAAACACACATACTCATGCACACACTCTTAGTGTGATAGAACTGACTAGGATGAACACACACAAATGCGTACAAACACAAACATGTATATATACACATATACACACATACAGTACATGCAGACACACACAGAGACTAACAAAAATGTGTTATCCTTTTAAAAAAGCACCACTTAAGTTTTTTAATATTCCGTTATGGGAGGTATGCATGAACCATGATATAGCCTATCAATTCTGTTGGAAGAGCTGCTGATCATTATGGTTTTGATGGGCATTAATGAACTGGGAAATTGAAAAACTGCAGGGCTCTTGCTGGAAATGTGACAAGACCAGCCCGTTTCCTGATCCAGAGAAGACATGTGTTATAATATGATACCCAGCGGCTGACAGCACGTCGGCAGGGAAATGACAGCACTTGGACTAATAGGCGTTTTCAATTTCCAAAATATGTAAGGGCTCTGTCCACATAATGCTACGGTTTAGACTGCTGTTTGTGGAACAGTATATTAAGAATATACTGCAATGAGTCCCTCATCCTGTTTTCCCCAAAAAAAGAAAAGGAAATTTGTTTTGAATTACATTATTTTCTAATGTCATTACCTCAGGGAATCATTTTAAGAATTGATTGGCGATTAAGAATCCCTTTCCTTAAAAGTGGATTTATAAACCCAACATACACTTAAAATGAATAATAACAAGAAAAACATTTTAAAAAAAAAGTTTCATACATATATTTCCTCTAGTCGCGATGAGCTCCAGTAGTCCACATGAGGTAGGACTGTGTGTGTATGTGGGCCTGCTTTTCATGTCGGAGGATCTGAAGTCTCGGTCCTTAAGCCTCTAGAGAGCCTCTTCATGTTTGTTTAGACACTTAGATACTATGTACAGATTTGCCAGAGAACTTCAGAAAATGAATGGTGCGCAGAACATACGGCAAAGTCGGCAAGGTCACTGCTCGCTCTTACTCCATACTGCGGTTTAACGCTCTGAAGGGAGACAAGCACACGATGGAGTGGATGAAAAAGTCAATTGAAAAACGAAACCCATCCTCCTCCTGCCCACTCCTTCTGTCAATCACGTTGTATGTCCCAAATGCCTTTAACAACATCTGATTCCTTTGAAATTACTCACCAAAGCCTGATTCACAAAAACCTTTCAATGCTTTTGAACAAAAGCACTGAAGCAACAGTGGCTGGTGAGAGATGTGTCAGCCTTTTGGCTGCCCTGGGTGTTGCTGTTGCCTGCTGCCAGGGCGCACGTCAATGAGGGGCCGTATTGGCTTTTTGACGGTTGAGTGACGTGAACCCTTGTTGGCCTCCGCCAAGCGAGGACATAGTGATTAAGTCATCACCTGTGTACACAGCCCTTTCTTGCTCTTCCCTCCTGGAATTCTTTTCCTCCCCCCCCCCACACACTCTACACACACAGGTTTTTTTTTTCACAATGACACAGTTCTGTTTTCATCCTGTAACTTTGCACAGGAAATGGCATAACCGCTGTGACTGTTGGGGTGTGGATGGAGAACTGAGTGCAGCTCGTGAAAGCTCAGGTGAGGCGACCCCCGGAGCAGCTGCGGGACAAAAATGTTGAAATCTTAATCTTTTAATTCGGCCTCCGCTATAACTCATCACTCCGCCATCAATACCATGACTCCATCACCTGTACTATTTAGTGAGTCATACAAGCAATTACTGAAAGAGCAGCAGCTTTTAAACGGGTGTGTTTATGTGATGAAAACATAACCTGGGACTTTTGTGCCTTCTTAAATGGCATGCTTTTTTTTTTTTCATCTCAACGTCTGGATACAGGCGACATAGGTTTACATATGCCCTGTATATACATGGATATATGCACACAAAAACATTAAAAGGGTCAAGAGTGTCATGGAACTGCAAACATATTTCTCAATTATTAGATCATTTTCTGTGCCCGGGATGTTTTTTTTCCCATGTCCAGTTGCTGAGGGAAAATGCCTATTAGCCTGTTGTAACTGGCATATCTTCATCGTGGCTCCAAACATTATTTGAACTGTGGTGTCTAGGGAAGCAATTACAGTCAAGCTCATTTAATTGTATGCCGTGCATGTCAATGGCTAGACTCGCTTATACATACCTCCATGGTCTTGTTTCTGCACCCTGTAAATTCATATTTGTAAAGGCACCAACAGTTGAGTCAGTAGTACTGTTTGTCAGGAATGGTGATATATGTTTTGACACATGCAAATGAGTCATAAACCATATGTGCTTCCAAAAACATTTCTAGCAGAGTGCATTCATTTGGAAAAAGGTGTATGTAAGTATTTGTGTGTGTGTGTGTGTGTGTGTGTGTGTGTGTGTGTGTGCACACACATGTAGGTCTGCCTATGCATTAAATATTTGTGTTTGTATGTGTTTACATAAATATCTGTAATATATCAAGTATGCTCATAATTATTCAGTGCAAACTGAAAAGGCATAGTAGCGAGTGTACCTGAAAGTTTTACCTTTCAGAAGAAAAAAAATGTAACTTTAACTATGGAAAGTCCACCAAAGCAAACATTATGTCAGTGCACATGTTGGCGACCTATTAATTAAAGTAGCTGACATCAAGCAAAATTATAAAGAGACTCGTCTCGTCCCTGTGAGTGGATGTGCCGCTGTAACCCAATCCGGGCGCTGGCTTGTCATTGCCTTCCCAATTGATTCAGTGGCACACTCCACGTTAAACAGGGTGGAAAAAAGCGGGGCAGCTAAAAAGACTTTTAGTTCATTCATTAATCACTGAGGTAAACAGGCCATCCAGTGACACCTGGTAAGGTTAATGCCCGGGACCTCGGGGTAATTACCTCCCCCACTCCCACTCCCACCAACCCCTGGCCACGGCCAGCCACTCACGTGAAGGCTTATGATTATAAAGGAAATGGGAATTAGCAGACTGGGTTGGCTGGTAGCGCGCACGAGCAAGTGAGCAGGCTGTGGGGTAAAGATGGCGGAGAGTTCGCTGCTGGACTGATTGGAGCACTCCCCTGGGGGGTGGGGGGGCAGGGGGTGAGGAGGGACAGAGGGGGCAAGGGTCGAGCCCACACCAAATTAGTAGTGTCTGTTATTCGAAACCAAAATAAAGCAGCGGCAGGAGAAAATGATTCTCTCTCCCCCCCTTACACACACACACACACATGCACACACCGTCCACCCAACCCCCCTCCTTGAATGTTGGAGAGCTTTCTGGGCCTTTTCTTGAAATTACCGGGAGGCCACATTGCAATTAGTGGTTTGTTTCTTTTAGACTGAAATATGGCCATAATTCATAGCTTTCAAATCATTTCATTGGAAAGATGTATAGGCCTGGCCCGACTGAAGAAGTAATTGTAACACATGATATGGCAATTTGTTACCCATACAGCAAGTACACAAGGTATTTGCATGGCAAGGATTGCATAAAAGTGGGAGCAGATTTCATTTGTTTCCAATCAGCTGAAACAGAAGAACTGCCTGTTAAAGTTATTACACCTCTTTTCATTAAAGAGGTATGAGGCATTAAACTTCAGCATACTTTTCTGCATGTAATGGCTCCGCCGAGTGTCTTGTATGTCAAAATAGACTAAAATTGATTCCCCATTTCCAAGTTTACTCCCATATAAGAAATGTCCAGTGTTGTTAGCGGACTGAAACTAAAGACTCTGTGTCTTGCTTTGTTGAATATACAAGCACAGATCAACCGCTTACAGAGTGTTTATGGTACAACACATGAAAAATGACCCCAGATTGATGGTTGCAGAATTAGGTTATATGCTATGGCTTTGTTTTCCATCTATTTCTGTTATTTTTTCTTCTTTTTTTTTCTTTTTTTACCGGACCAATCTTCTTGCCATGACTCATTGCATTCTCTATGCAATAATTACTGTATCCAAGTAATGGTCTGGAATTGTCTTTCCCAATCCCAAAAAACCCTGTTAATTTTCTGCCATGTAGACCTGCCTTTTAGAAAACCACCACCTTACGCCAGAGAGGAGAGCCAGCGCTCACTTGCATCCTCCATTTTATTGTTATTATGTTTTCGGCCTTTGTTCTTTGGCTCTGCCTCTCAGTGGGCCTGTCCATCCCTGGCCACAGCTGCAATTGCTGAACACCAGGATCAGATATACAGTCGGTCTCCCCCTTGTGTTGTGTGCTGTGTGTATGATGGGACGTTCCCCACTGGCAGATGTTGCCTTTTGTGAAGTGTAACAAGTTTAATGAAGGGCTAAGATGTGCTCTCATGACGCTGCATTCCTGTGTTGCCTCTGCCGAGGCTCTTGAGACCCGTGGGGACCAGCATGTACCAATTGCACCAAAGTCCTATAATGACCTTTAATGAGCTAATTGCACTGAATTCATGGAAACAAGATACTTGACTTACTCATACTGACATTAAGCAGACCTAAATCCATGTGTTCCCTCACCAAAAGGGAACTGTTGAGGTTAAATGTTGCTTTTCCACTTTGCACAAAGAGGTGCAAAAAGACATGATGGCTGGGAAAAAAAGCAAAGTCCTGCAAAAAACGGAAGATAACAAGTTGAAAACACTCTCCTTCTCTTCCTCCTAGGGGCAAACGTGGTATTTGTGGTGTCTGATACTATCTGCGTAATATATTTCATTCTGGCCCTGAAATTACAATTAGTGAGAGAAGAGTCCAGCTTGCCACGTTGAAGTTGTTTGGAGTGGCTTTCGATGCTCTTGAGGTCTGTGTAAAAAATGCTGTGGTCGTTCTTAAACGGTGCAAGATAATGCACTCAAGAAATCCCAGATTCTGTTAGAGAGAACCGTTCAATGTGGAATCGGTTAAGATGATAAGCAGATTAGCAATTAGTCGCGTCATTGAATTTCTCAGGGATGAGTGTGTTTTCTGGCCGTGCTACATTAATGTCTCTTGAAAGAGTTGGCGAAGTCCGTCCCAGTGCACATCTGTCAGACCAGGCCGCCTCCAGTGATGAATGGAAAACTACACTTAACGTCCTCGATAGACATTCACAGGCTTTTTTTATGGGAAAGTTTACAAGTGCTCTGCAATAAATGAAGCCGCAAAAGCACTTAAAATGACAGGGGGAGTGGATTTAAGCGTCTGCACACGGCAACAAGCGCTGGTAACTGCAGAAGAGTAAGTGCCGCTCATCATCCGATGCAACCATTTTGGCCGCAGCTAAATTTGGCCCGGCAAAAAGACACACGTCTAAAAATTACCAGACTAATTTTGGCTGTCGACCTGTGCTGTGCGCGACATCCGTTAGGGAAATGTTACTGCACCATAGAAACATTGCAGTGCTGCCAAATTCTGTTCTCTTTTCTGTTTAAAACAGGCACATGTAATGTATCTCACATATTTTGTATGAGGTAAAGTAATCTCTTAAAGTCTGTTGTGGAGTAATTGTATTTATAATTCCGAATAAACCACAGACATTTTGTTAAGCTATGCCAGCTTATAGCCTAATTACTTTTTAATGGTATGAACGGTATGAATTTCTACTGTTTTTGGATAAGGCGGCAGCTGTTGCTGGTGTAGAGGCGCCTTCGGAAGGCCTCGGCTACATCTTCTCCATCCATAAATAATGTGCTCAGAGTCAGACTGCCTCAGTGGACTTACACTTGGCTCTTCCCTCCACAAGAATGGATGAAATGGCTTTTAAAAGGCTACGTGTGAGGAAGCACAGGTACCTAGATGAAATATGTATTGTATACAGAGGAGTTTTATTACTCCATCATTCAGGCAAAGCTCTCTCTGAGGTGCAATTTTCCATCGAGCCACTAATGTAACACCCCCTTCGCCCCACCATCATTGTTTAGAATGTCCACAGCAGGTGATCCATTCAATCACAGTCAGTTAGCTTCAGTCTCTGGGAGCATTGCTGAAAAACCGAACAATAGCTTCGAAGAAGCATTAAATTTATGACAGTGTTGAGTGTTTATGACATGCAATATCTTCCACAAACATCTTTGGAGAAGGACGTGTGTTTGATGTTTTGAATAAACTAAATTGCAATTCCAAAACAAAGGATCTGGCAAAGATATGCACAAAACACAGATTTAATGAATGTCATATACAACTCTGAGATCCCAAAAGACAGTGATACAAATAACTACTGGCACTTTGGCAAGTCACTGTGGCACTGTGCTTTAACCATAAAAGCTCTCTTCGGGCTATGGAACAGTAAAAACATTCATGGTGATGCGAGACTATTTAGCAGTAGACGTGATAGAAGCTAGGTAGTGTTCATTTTTCTAAATAATTCTATTTCATGCTATTTTGGTGATGACCCTATGGGGTCATTAATCCTGACTCTTCCCAATAGCTATGACATTCTCCTTTTGAAATTCAGGGATAACAGGATAGCAATCAGTGTCCATGGATGAGTTTGAAACAGTTAGCCACGCATCTGCTCGGCCTATTGGGGAATGCAAACTAACCCTGTACGGCGAATTAACAAGGGTTTCTGCATCGATAATCGTCAATCTTCCATGGCAGCGGACGGCCTCCAGAGCAGGTCGGAGGCTGCCATATGTAATCACGGATGATCTGTGGGTCTTCAGGGCACTCGGTCTTACCAATCCCAGATGGGATATTAACTCTCCTCCTGTCAGTGCATGGATAGGTTCCCAGTGATCGCCCCCAGCACCTGAGGGGACAAAACAGAATGGACCCACTGAGAGAGAGAGAGAGAGAGAGAGAGCAAGAGAGAGGGGGATGTAAATAGAGGAACACTCGGCTCCAGCCGTTGGCCTGTAATGGAGCAGAACATGGATGTGGGTGTGTTGCCGTGTGAGAGGTCAGGCTCTTTTTCAAAGCCTTGCAAGGACACTGCTCTGTAATTGCTTTTTAACACACCCTGGGTGAGAGCATGTTTTTGTCACCAATGGCATGAACACATTTAAGAGTAGACAGAGCAGCCAAGGTGTGTGTGTGTGTGTGTGTGTGTGGGATGGTTTCAAACTTAGCAACACAAGGGGAATGAGAAGCATCCCCTGGCTAGGAGAATGGAAAGGAGATGGTCATTAATCAAATAATGGCCTTTGTGAAACCTGCTGTTTGAAACCTCTGCCACATGAGGCTTTATACAGGTACTGTGCTCTAGATTTAATAACAAACTTTAATATAGCTGTTATTAGATATAGCTGTTATTAATGTGATGTCATTCACAGTCTTGTGACTTCATGGTAATGGAGGGGGTTGTTATTGCTCAGGGGTTATTTACAGATAACTGGCTATTCATTTAGCATTCCGTAGGCTATTCAACTGGCATTCATTTAGCATCTTTACCATAATTTCCCAACCTAGGTTAATACATTGATTTTGCAAAATTTCTTCAGCTATGAGGTTAATACACAGGGGCAGGCTATACAAGGGAATACATTTATTTTCTTTATTTATGATTATAGTAGTAGAAGTAGAATCTTAGTAGAAGAATCTTATAGTAGTAGAATCTTATTCTTATTCATGCTCTTCATCGGCTAATACAGGGAATATTACTGCACTCTTATTCATTGGATAGTGTATAAGGCAAAGTCCTCACAAAACTGCCAATGTAAATACATGTGTATTACCCTAATGGATCCTATATTGGAATATACCATATTAGTTGGCACAAAGTTATACTTGAGTAATAATGTTCTTGTTCACTTAAGTCTCAATAAATGATCAGTTGCAGGGATGCATGGTAAAATAGCTATGTATCAAAATAATGATGTTATTACCCTAAAGATGTTACTGCAATTTATCCTCACACAGAAGATTTGAAGTATAAAAATCAATGATCATTAACTGAACAGCGACATTTAAGAGCAGGAATAAATAAATAATAATAGCAGGTTAAATAACAATTTACTGAGTGAAAATATATTTGAATGTCTGACCTTAATTTTTTTATTTAGAGAAAAGCCTAATCGTACATTGTGAACTTCTCCAAGGTGGAAAGAAAAGCAACTAGAAGTCTTTGCCAAGCTTCACTATGGCGAGAGAAACTCCAGTCACGCTAAATTAACCTCACTGACAATCACGATGGATTTCATGTCTGACTCTAAACATCTGTGCACTTTTCAAGTTGACTTTTCCCAGTGCATTAAAAAGAGCAGAAACTGCCATTGATAAGTGAATACGGCCAAGTGCAAATATGTCAGCCGGATAAATTCTTGCAAACAATGAGGTCTAATATTTTCACAAAACGAATGCTTTTCCAGCTCTTTCGATTTTGTGTCACGACTGAATTAAGTTTGCATTCATTGATACTTCATCGCAACTCAGGTCTGATTTACTTCTGCATATGTGTCCACACTTCATTAAAAAGACATTGGAATCCTATGCTTCAGGGTTATTTTGAAAAATATAAGTCATTTGGCACTGGTCAGCTGATTTGACTGATATCATCTGATCTATTTTTAGTTGTGATTTTAGAAGAAATGTACTGTTTATATCAAGGCACAATTCATGAAGTGTAGTTTTATATTCAGTATTGATTTGACAGGTACAGTAATGATGATTATGGTTTAGAAGTGTTTTAAAACTTGTTGTGGTTGTTATGATAAACCTGCAGAACACCACCTTCAAATGTTTACCCTCAGGTACCTACCATTGGATCAAAATCAAACTGTATTTTGAATTCATCAAGTACAGCATTTTCTAGATGTCATGGGTCAATAGAAGACTCTTTTTCCTCACAGTAACCTCAATGACAACCTAAGAAAGGTTCTTTTAAGGCCCAAACATCACTGGGTTGAAATGTAATTAGAGTCCTATATATCTTCTAAGTGATAGGTTTATCTTGGGGGAGGACAGCGCTTTTGAAACTGGCCTCTCACTGTGGAAATGCCTTCGAGAGGCTGACAGTGTTCAGTCAAATGAAGAAAGATGGCGCTTGTGTGGTGCAAATGGCCCATGACCGAACTCAAACACCAGCATGGGCATGAAATGAGCTGATAAATGTATCGTAAACCTCTGAGGCAGCCAATCCACTGACATTTCATTCATATTTCACACTTGCATTTCGCAGCTCAGACACCAAATAGCTGCTTATTATCCAACCTGCACTGCAATTAAACTCGTTATTGGCTATGTTTACAAAAGCTTTTGTGCGCTGCAATTCCCCAGGAAAGGGTAATTACCATGGCTGAAGTGTGATCTGGAAAGCATTTGATTAACAAGCCAGGTCCTATCCACAGAGAGCTGTGGCGTGCTAGTCCTGACCAGTGTGATCTGCAGTAGGCCTGTGCTTCAGGACGCTGAGTGTGCTACTCCGGGGTTTCCCAAAGGGCGATGTAATGAAAACATGCAATTAGTTGGTTGCAAAAAAAAAGAACGAATGCAAAAAAGAATTTGTAGGGAAGAAAAAAATTCTCATGTCCTTACCATCCAAGCAATGCCAGAGGTTACTCAGTTCCCAGGCACTTCTCAGCTCAACTTATCTGTGAAATATGTTTTCGAAACATCCATCCCAGTGGCAAATAAGCTCAAATGGTTTCCATCGTATTGCTGTTTTTCCACTGTATTTACCCTGCTTAATCATCACGCTTCCTTACATTTTAAAATGTTATTCCAGTGTGCAAATTGGCAGTGTATGTAGTTGTCACAAAATGTCTGTCTTAGCAACAGGTGTGTATGTCTGTATGACATTCAAGCTTTGGTGTCTCTGACATATGTATAATGTCATTTTGTAGGGAGTTACAGTTTTTAGGGGGAGGGGGGGCACCCAAAAGTTTAGTTGGAGTGAACGAAACTCCTGCAGCCCTTAGTCACCCTCACATAGACACACTCCGGCCCATTTTCCTGGTGGGTGGTCCCTCGTGCTCTGCTTGATGTGGAAACTGAATTAACGCTGAGCCAATTTCGCCCACGATCTGGAAACATTCTTCGCCTTCCAGAACTAGGGCTTAATATAGAGACGTAATAAAACACCTTCTGCCTCTGGCATGTTGTTTTACCAAATAACATCTAACTGGCCATTACTCCCCATTAAGACTAATGGTTAGACTAATTACGATAATTCCATAAAAGGCGCTGTGTTTAGCCTAACTGTGGACGGACATTAACTTAATGACAACACTGACCTCTCAAATGCTTGCCAGTATGCGTGCATGTGTGTGATAGACTATTAGTCACTAGCATTTTGCATTAGCTTTTACATGTCCTGACATTTAGTGGTAGGACAGTCATTCTTGCCTGAACACAGCCTGCGGCTTATCAAGACAAAGGGTATCTTAACTGGCAGGGTTATCAGTTGTAAACATTTATGCAAGACAATCGTACTGATAAACAGATACATATGTGTTACAGATATCACACATGAAAGGATATCCTCAGTTCCCATCACCTGCTTTCAGAAAAGATTACAGTGACTGATTCCTGCTGCTTTCGGCCATCATCTCTGGAATCTCAAACAGAGAAAGCGTTTCCTCACGCCAGGGTTTCAAATACAACTGGTCATGGATATCACTTCTTGAAATTCTTCAGCTCACCAAAGTGACAACCATCAGATTCCGGTGTGGTATGTTTTGTCTGACCGACAGTGAGACCACGGCCAGAGCATGAATGCATCAGGGCCCCCTAACTATTTTTCTTCAACTCCTTTTTCTTCCTCTAAATTCTTTGAAATCCTTTCAGCAATCAGGGCGATTTCCTCAAAATGTGCCACTCGGGCCCGTCCTAACCATTGAGGGAGTCGCTCCCTCTCGGCGGTGTGCTGTTTACATAAGTGCGGCCGTATTGGCTTTTTTTGAAAAAGCAGGGGGCACAGTATTAATTGTGTTCATACGAACCTGGCCGCTGGCAGGCATGTATTGCCGCTGATTAACACAAAGTCTGGAACCAAAGCTGTTGTCCCAGGTGCACCATGTTTGGAGAAGGAGAGCGTCCAACGCTAAATACTCCACAGAGGAAGTCTATCACAGGGCCAGAGCTGGGAGAGCCAGACCACAGTTAACCCTTATTTAGGGGAGCTCCTGCTTCTCCAGCTCTGCATGGTTAAATGCAGAAGTGTGTGTGTGTGTGTGGGGGGGGTTCGTTTGTGTAATAGCAATCAACGTTCGGGGGGTACCGCTGGTCAGACATGAAATTCAGAGCGCCACCTCCCCTTCCCCCACTTCGGGTACTCCCCTGCTGTGTCGATAGTCTGGGATGGTTCTGCGACTGGCCGCACGTACCATTGTTTTCATTATACGACCGCACGAGCGAAACACTCCCAGTGACGTTGGCTGCGGATCGTTTTTTATAAATCTTTCAGCGCAGGTCACTAAGCTGAATAGCTGCGACATGAGTGAATGGAAATTTGCGGATTAGAGCTGTGTTGTTGAGACTGGAATTGCCAAGTTGCGACACATACAACAGCTGAGGCCCGGCAGCCAAAACCCAGCTAATTAAGCGATTTCCCTCTTTGCGTCTGTCTTTTGTCCTTGTGCAGTATTCCTACTTAACTAGAACAACTTTTGTTCCATTGTACATGTCGCCCCCTTTCCCACTGTTTTTCTCAAAAGTAAACTATTTAAAAGTTGAAAAGCATTGCTGCGGTTAGCTCGATCAATAGCACTTTGAGGCAGAACAACAGTGAGACTGACCATTTGTCCACAATGTATGCTGGGGCACTGTGTGTCCTCTCCTGGCCTGTATTTTAAAGACTTGTTACATTCTTACCATGTCTGGCAGAAGCCTGAGAGGACTTATAAAGTCCAAATCATTATTTGGGAGTGCGGTTCTGGGACTTTGAAAAGCCAAGTCCACCACCCACCTCCACAGCAGCAGAGTGGAGCTCTGTTCAGTTGGTACGTCGTTTCTGCACCCAGCTGCCTGAAGCTAGTGAAACAGTGTTGATTACAGTAATTTGGCCAATCCAGAGACAGCCCAGCTGCTTTGATTTGGCCCGATTGCATTTGGGGGGGGGTTAAACGAAGCTTATGCATCTGTCAGGGTCTGTTTGGCCTGTGCCACGCGCTCCAACGCGGCCCGGAGGTTTTCCGCCTTCCTGTTCGTCTGCTTTCTAAATTTAACTCCGGCCAGAGCAAATGCGGGGTGACAAACTGATGATGGGGTGAAGGGGATCAGTTCTGATTCCTCATTCCTGACATTGCACTTCATTAGCTCAGGCACCAAATGCCTGCGCCCCCACCCCCCAGGACGAAAAAAGGGGAGCCCCCCGTTTAATGACTACAGACACGGTGGAAACAAACCGGAATGGTTACAAATGTTTCTTTTTTTTTCTCTCTCTCTCTTCAAGTATGGGGAGGATTTTCTTTATTTGAGCGGAAATGTATGCCACTCCGATTTTCCCCTTTAAAGCAAAATTGTTTCCTTTTCAGATGGGAAAAGAACACAAACATTCAAAGGTCTGGCATTCAGATCGAAGTCCTCCAAGCGTGGCAACCCTGGCACTGCGGGCAGTGTTTCTCCGGGTGTTCACGACAGACCTCATATTCTCATGCGCCCAACTCTAAACCAACAGCGAGTCCCCCGGCCGGGCCAAGGCAGCTGGTGAAGGGAACCGGGGCTGGCCAGCATCTGGAATGAATGCAGGCACCACGGGCTGTTTTTCCTCTCTCTCTCTCTCTCTCTCCCCTCCTCACAGGTCCCTGGCAAAGCTCTGCCCACAGCAGGGCCCAGTCAGCGTGGAGGGAGGACAGACTAGTCAGAGAGCTCCTCGTTATCTGCCCAAATCGAGTTCTTGAAATCGACAATTATATTATTCCGAATATGAATGTACTATAAACGAATTCAGAACTTATCATTTTCCATTTAAAAGGAAATCTAACAGAGGCCTCGACACAAAGCAAGTTAATTACAGTGCATACATGTCATCGTTATTTGTGGGGCCAAACAAAATTAACATGTTACCTTGATGTTCCTGAAATCTGTGTCTGCAGTATTTACATTGCTGTTTTTCATTTATGTGGCAGATGATTTTAATCAAAATGAGTCACAAGTCAACCAGAGCATATTACAAATGGTGGAGAAAGGTGTAAGCCTTTCAAATGTGTACGCTGAACATATAGAAGTCAAAGGTAAAAACACAGATTGCAGCTGACCATTACAAATCTGGCCCTAATCTGGGCCTGACTGCCCCTGACTTTGACCGGATCTGTATCCGGAGTCGGCTGTCTTCCATCAGGTGTCTAATTTTGGGATGCAGTCAGCCCCACCTTTGGCCACAGCCTGAACGATTCTCCATCAAGCCAGACGGACGAGACAGCTACGGAGCCGGAAAAGTCCATCCCACAATCACCCCCAAAGACTTCAATCTCTCAACCCACGGCCATGAAGCACCTACAGTACGAAACCAGAGCGTGCATCCCCACATCATTCCCAGCGCTGTATTGTGCTCCTCGAAAGGTCTTACCTTTCAGGATATCGCGACCGTGCATATCACGCTTGGTGAGTTTCATGTCACTCATCCGTGGAGCCATGCATCTGTTGCTCTTTACAAAACCAAATGAACTGTGTTCACAGTGTCGGGTTGCCGGTGAAGGGCTGGACTGCTGGGCCTGTCAGTCGGCATACTGCAACACATTATTACTTGCGGCCCTCGCTCGGCGTGTACAGTAATTAATGTACGTACATGCTCCCGTTTCCTCTGGCCTGCGTGGGCCTCCTGCTTGCTGCTGAAACATGAATGAGTCTCTGAAGAGGTACGGGACATGACCCCAACCCCTCCACACACACACGCACGCGCACACACACACACACACACACATACACATATGCTGCCCAAATACAACCCTCCTATCCACACACACACACACCCTCCCTGAATATGACCCTCACACACCATACACACACACACACACACACACCCCTTCCTTTCTCTTTGCCGCTTAATCATATGTCACATTCACAAGAAGACAACACTAACAAAGTGAATATTCATTCAAACTGGCCGTCAGCACACTGAAAACACTGTGTGATGCATGTGCCATTAGGGGGAGGAAACTTCTTTTCTCTCTTGGCTGGTCGGCACGGAGCAAATTACAACATTTTTAATTAAAAAAGCATTAAATAACAGCGGACGGATGCAAGTGCCACATCAATTACGGGTCACAAAACTGCGCCGAGCGTATTTATTTTCAGACGTGGGCGCTCGGCTCAAACGAACTCGAGTTTACACTGCTCTGGTTTTGTGCCTTGCGCCTTGGACCGGACAAATATATTACCCGTTGTGTAACATTGGGGGTGTGTTTGTGTGTGTCGCTGAAGTATTACGCCAAACACGGCAAACATGTTTTACTAAATCAGCTCGTAAAGAAGACGATCCAGCCTCCATCACTGTCAGCGGCGTTGATGAGTGTGTCTGGGAAGACGTGGAGGGGCAGCAGGTCTTCCCAAAGAGGTAAATGGGTGCAGAAATCATGGCTGTGGCTAAGTGTCTGTGTGTGTGTGTTTAATGGAGCCTTTATGTAGCTGAGCATTGCTTTCCTATGTTTTGAATGTTGATGAGTGTACCGGTGCTACTTTCATTATGTATGTGTGTGGATTTTTAATGCTTGTATGTTGTGCTGGGGTGCTTGTTTGTGTTCTTGTGTAGAGTACATAGCTCAGGAAGTAAGGGTGTGTAACTGTGGGTGTATGTGTGCATCTGCCTGTGCAAAACGTATTTGTAGCTCTACATACAGTTGTGTGCATGTATGTGACTTTAAGAGCGTGCAATTGCTTATGTGAGCGAATAAATGTGAGTGAATCCTGCATGTGTGTATACTTGTGTGTGTGTGTGTGTGTGTGTGTGTGTCTGTGTGTGTCTTTCTGCAGTTTTTGCACGTGTGTAAACGTGAGTGTGTGTCTGTGTGTGTGTGTGTGTGTGGTAGTGCATTTCAGGGGGGAGGGCACATCTGAGAGCAATCCCACCATGTGACAGAATACAGACATAACAGTCTGGGCCGACACTTGTTCCCAGCACATAAACACTTGCCTGGGTGAGATAGGAGGAAAAGGGCCGCGGCAGCTGAGCCCCACAGCAGAGCTGCCATTTATCAACTGCTAATTAACTGTTAATTTGCCAACCTTTGGGTTCAAGCATGCAGCCAATTTATCACACCCAACAAACACATACACACACACACACACACACACACTCCCCACTCTTCCCAGGGGGTGGTCCCGGGAGCTCTTAGAGGCCAGGGGTTGCTAACTTGACTAGTGTAGCTCTCATCTCTCTCTCTCTCTCTCTGTCAGTTTCTCTCTTTGTTTAAAGTGTTTTAAAAGAAGAAAAAAGACAGGAGTGATCCCATTTATCAAGGAAGATAGCCTACCTTTGAACTGTAACTATTGAAACAATTACATAGAATGTATTATATAATTTATACTCACATGTGAATATAGAGCATAAGCTATAACAATATAAATAATAAACAACCTGTTATTAAATATATTTTTAATATATCTACATCTATAGCAAAATTTAGACTTGGGCATCTTGGCATGGCTTATTACTACATATGTACCTACAGCAGTCCAGATTTGCAGAGTGCCAAAGGTAAACAAACTATTTTGGACTCGTGTATTAGTATGGACTTGGTGTATATTGCGGTGGTGCTTCCATGTATTTGACTTGCATATGGATGAGGGGGTTGTGGGCCACATCCTGCTGGTAGAGACCTAACACTTTAACACTGCTAACACTGACAACGGAAAGTGTCTGGGAGAGGTGGTGGGTGGTGATGGCACACACACACACATACACACACAGCGGTGACAGCGGCTGTCAGAGAGAAGGTGGAAGCACACTCATAAAACATCCTTGATGACAGATGGAGCCAGTTCACTTTGTGTCTGTGCTTGTGTGTGCCTTGTCTCCAGTGCACCTATCACGCACACACATATACTGTACGCCTCACAGACACACAGGCGCACACACAGGCATACACAAACAACACACCCACACAATTGACAAATCACTTCATTACACTGTGATGGGATGGCCTCTTAGATGTCAATTTGAAACATAAATGGTAGTATCCGTAATTCACTATCTAGGTTTTAGCTATGTAGGTTTATCTGAAATTTGGCAAATGTAGAGTGCTGGCTACTACACCTGTAAATTATCCTTTGGTAGTGCTCATTATGTGAACTACAATGAAATAAACTAACAACCATTTTTAATTTGTAACTTTCTTTCACATGAAACATCAGTGTATATTTGCACATTTCTCATTGCCAGGAAGGCCATGCCAATAGCTGTTGCTTTTGGCATTAAATAGGCTGTGAGGTTGATTTTACTGTACAAAGCAACATAGTAACCAGGTTGCCAAGAGGAAGGCAGCATAACACAGAAACTACAATGCCGCTGTTTACAGCAACAATTACCGTTCTTCAATGTTACAAGTATGTAGTCTTGTATGCCAGGAAAAGTAAGCTATTTGACCACTTCTTTCTGTCTTTGTTTCTTTTCTTCTCTCTCTCTTTCTAAATGATCATGTTACACCCAATTAAACCCAGTCCGTAGGGTGGCTAATCCTAACAAATTACCCATCAATTTTATAATAAATGTAAGTCTAATGTCAATTACTGGAGAAAAAAGAAAGTTCCAATTATTGGTGTTTGAATTCCAGCTTTTTCAGTGCAATCACCACACTGTTCAAGTAAACAAGGGCGGGAGAGGTTTTTTGTTTCGCTCAGAGTTGTCATTAGGCGAAGGTATGCCCAGAGATAGCAGAGTGACTGTTGAGTCCCACCGCAATTAAGATCACTCATGCGTACAGCGCAGGGATCGGTGCCAAATTGAGCCGTTTTGCAGCTATTTGACTTTCCTCTTCAAATCTCCAGGGCCCTTTTTTGAGAAAGGACAGACTGTTTACAAACAGTCTCCGATTGCACGGCTCGGCTTTTGCGAGGTGGAGGACCGCAGGAGGACCACCACGCACCTGTCAGATGGCTTCAAGTGCCAGGACTTGGACTTGGTGAACACATGTTTAGCCTCAACTCCAAAACAGCAGTCCAGTGAAGTTTACTTATCCCACTATTATTTATCTGGGTAAATAAGCATGGTGTTTTCTTTTTTTTTCTTACTTTTGTTAACAATGATGTAGGTCTAAATATGTTTTTTTCACCCCTACTTAATCTTTTAAAAGCTCTACTGTGGACTTATTAACATTTTATAAATAGCTCCTTCATTGACTATTTCAAGGGCACTTCCACTGGGTCACTGTGTGTCAGCCAGTGTCCACGTCCTCGATTAATTCTCGTCACACAGAGTATTTGTGAAATATGAAAATGACCGTGGCTCCTTTTTCCAATTTGGCTAACGGTATTTGCATGGGTGTGTGTGTGGGGGGGCTGATTTTGACTTGGGGAGGTCAACAGAGCTTGTGAGTGTTGCTGCACCAGCTGGTTTTCCCTGGGCTGGCCCTGGTCTGTCTAATGGGGCCTGATAGGCCCACCGGGGTATTTCCTTACACCCGCCGCGGCCAGCACCGCCGCTTGATCAAGCCCAGGACTCAGTGTGGTCATTCATGCGATGCCCCCGCGCACGTGTGGGTCTCTCTGTGTGTGTGTGTGTGTGGGTCTCTGTGTGTGTGGGTGTGTGTGGGTCTGTGTGAGAGCTTACACTAATGACAGCCCCCCACCCCATCTGTAATCACTGGAGAGAGAGAGGGAGGGGGTGGAGGGACTAAGGGACTGCGGGAAGGAGAGAGAGAGAGAGAGAGAGAGAGACCTGTGGTGAGGCCAGATCTGTTCAAGATGCCTGCAATCAAGTGCTCAAGAGCGTGTCATTGCTCTACCCTCCATGTATGTGCACACTCACACACACACACACACACACACACACTGCTTTTGCTTACTTCATTCCAGCTTTCTTGAGACAAAGAGTGTGAAAGTGTTCATTTCCATATGCATAACTCAATTAATTTCCATGTTGGCCCAGTTGGACATATATCATAATACGATATATATATATATATAAATTATATCCATATATAATCACCATACATATATACCATGCAGCTCATGTTCATATAGCAGCCATGTCCTCACATAGAGACTCATGCTTTGGGACTAAGGAGTTTCCTGTGGTGGCTTTGAACATCCCTTCATGGCACAAGTAAAAGCATACATGAAATATAATATGCATATGACTATTGCTCTAATTACTAGGTATGAGAACCCCTCCAAAAAAATCACTAAATATGTGTATGAATATATGTTTTTGTAAGGCATTATAAGGCACTTGCTCTGTATTACGGTTCCAATGGGTACGTTTCTTTACTCTGTAAAATTGTTGACACACGTTGTGTAAAGCTGAAGCTTTAAATGGCCATGACAACAGTGACTGTGACCCTACTTTATGTTATTTATTCCTACCATAGAAATACAAACAGCAAAATGTATAGTTTATGCTCTATGTCAAATTCTGATTAGGAAGCCTATTAACACATGAGGAGCCAAATGAAATATTGCCCCATATTGATCCATTGCTCCATAACGGTTAAACTAATGACAAACATAAAGTGCATCTGTTCAGTTCTGTAAATGATGATTGATCCTATGGTGGTTGATTCTACTCCTTCCAAATTCTACGACCATTACTACAGTGTATGTAATGAGTAATAATATACCACAAACTTCCCATGTTTCTATCCCTAACTTAAACTCCAAATACCTGTATATTACGAATATGTACAAATGTAAGTATATTGTATTCACTAATTGAATATTAAGTGCATAATCTCTGGACATGTAATAGAAATTGAAACCCTAACTGTCTATATCAAGACATTATAGAGCTTAAGAAGTTTTACAGGTGTGGTTTTTAGAAACAGATTAATCTTTTCAATGTGTGTGTATTCTGAGTCTGTGTTTGGACAAGCTGAACTATTTCACTTCAAAAGCTAATAGAGAAAGATGAATGAATGAGTGCAGCCTGCAATCAAAGACATGGGTTCACATTTGAATGATTTAAGAGTGCTTCAGTGGGTGTGTGTGTGTGTGTGTCCGTCCAACCATCCTGTGTGTGTGTGCGAATGTGCTCAAGTATTTTCAAGATGGAATCATAATTTGGTGTACTTTCTTAATCCAAGTAACAGAAGCAAGCCATCTAATGGTTTGATGAGAGCGTATGAGGGAGGTGTGTGATGGTTTTCTCATTTCCTCTTGGTAGAGACTTGCCAAACGTTAGCACACACCTCTTCCAACATGTGGGCTTCCACGCAGCAAGTAGCATAAAGTGCTGGACACTGGGAACTAACTACACAGGTTAGACATGCCATGGAAAACAGCCAAAGAGTTATTTACATTACACAGACACTTTACATTCAAAACTATTTACAGTATTGTACACCTGTACAATTATGTTTCCCATTTACCTTCAAGGACCATAGAGTTCTGACTGTACTACCATACTTTGACCTTGTTTGTGACCCTGAGCCACTGCAGTATCGTGCAAAAGAGAGTAGATATAGCATCTCAAAGTCGTACCACGGACATTCCTAGGCACAGACGCAGCACACAGAGAGTACAACCGAGTCCCACCAAATCAGTGTGGTGCGCCTCTCTCCTGCCCATATAAAATCCGACGTTAGAAATGTGATTTCTGCGCCGCTGGCGTGAGGCATTGTCCCCGCTCTGTGATCATCAGCAGGCCCCTAGATGCCATTACCAGAGCGGAGTCTGCGTCGAAAATGTTTGTGCCACATGCAGGGAAAACAGCACTCAATCACGCCACTTTAACTTTAATTATTCTGGTTTCCTCTCTAGTCTGGTGCCCACGCTTTGAAACCAAAGAAACAGAAAATAAACACTCTTTGCCCCGTAAAAGAAAACACAGCAGCCTTTTTTCTCCTCCTGCCCACCCTCCCACCTCTCTCCCTCTCTTTCTTTCTCTCTTTGTCTTTCCAAACACAGAACCCTACTCAGCAAAAAAACCTGTGGGTTGTCTGACTGCCCCCACACACACACACACACACACACACACATTCACTCCACATAGGTGCATGTGTGTGTGACTACTTGGCAAGGTGTCGCGTTGTAAACCAGACCCCCTCACTCTGCCTGCTTGTTCCCCTGTCGAAGCGGGCCAATGGTCTGGACACTGTGCAGGCGGGTTGGTCGGTGGGCCCGGGGCACTGAACAGGCCCCCTTCTCAGTATTATCACAGCTGCGCCCGTGCCAGCCGGACACATTTGCCTGTAATTCACCTGAATTGGGGCATGGCGAAACAGCCCTGCCTGCCTGCCGGCCTCCCCCTCTGCCGGATCGCCGGTAACGCGTCCTAATGGTTTGTTTATTTTGAAGGTTTTGCTCTGAGCAAATCATTCCTTATCTGTCATTCGCTTATTGTCCCACTGCGGCCCGGTGAAGGGGGTGTAAGGGGAGGGTGTGTGTGTGTGTGTGTGTGTGTGTGTGTGTGTGTGTGTGTGTGTGTGTGTGCGTGCGTGTGGGTGTGCGTGTGGGTGTGGGTGTGTGTTACCTTTAGTTCTTTTAATTGGAGAGTTCCCCTTGTTCACTTAGCTAAACAGCCCAACTTGACGAAGGGAAAAGAAAGAAAAGGAAAAAAGGAAAGAACGTTGTCTTGTGATTTTAATGCTTTTGCTTGCTCCCGTCATCCCCATAGTAACATTAAACAAAACGTCTCACTCCAATAGGTCAGCCTCCAGCCAGATCAAGAATGTTTTTAGACTCCCTAAAAATACATTATAATTGCAGACTGCTCAAGACAAAGCCGTTTAGCATGGCCGTAGAGCATTGTAACCAAAGAATGACTCTCTCTAATTCATGCGAATGTGGTGAGTAACGTGTTAGCCACACAAAAAAAAACTCCCACTCTGAGGTAGCAGCTACAGGCTGCCATTTTTTTGTTATCTCTCTTTTTTAAAAATACACCCGCGCTTATTTCTATCTATTTCTGGTCCTCCACTGACGGCAGAGAATGCTGCTGAAAACTTCTCATCGCTTTTCCTCAGCCAAACACATTGTACACCATACTTTGATGGATTGATGTTGGCCCACGTATTTCTATAAACAACTCAACAATAGCACAGCAGAGGACAGTTCAGCTCAGTACAGATAGAACTTTTATAGTGCAAGGGAGAGGGCCAAACACAAAAAGGAGCCCAAGAAACAAAAACCTTCAAAAAAAAAAAAAAAACGTTAAAATGGGGTGAGTATATTTTGAAACATGACTAAATAACAGGGTAGCAAATGTGCCTTGACGCCCTAATGGTCATTTGTAATAGCCCTTTGGGTGTCTTGTCATGCCTCTCTCTCTTGTTCTCTTTCTCTCTCTCCCTCGCCTCTCTCTTCCCTCCCTCCCTCTCCTCATTGCTCTCTGTGGTGAGAAGCGGTTTGACTTGTGCATGGATAGGGCTCTTTGTTTTCTAAACGTGACACAGACTAAAGGAGGCCGAGTGAGACCAAAGCACCCTGCTTCTGGCAACTCAACTCTGCCAGTCCTTAAAGACCCCTACACGCCACACTCCACTGGCAACACACACACATATCCTCACTCTCTTTCACTCACTAACTCCTCTCTCTCTTTCTCTCTCCCACACACACTGTTGCACACACATACACACGCACACTCACACATACACACTCTCCTCCTCAAGCACTATCTGCTACCACTTACTCTGAAATGCAACAAATTTACTTATAATTGCTTGAATTCTGCCATGCTTGTAAATACTTGTGTCCTGACAGTTCATTTGTTTTATTTGATTGCTGTGGTATATTTATAGTGCAGGAATGGATGGGGTTGGGGTAGGGGGCACTCCATTCTGAGGGTATGGGTAGGAATTCACAGCATGCGGGTTCCGTGTGTCATCCACATGGAGCTCAAAGACAAAAGCAGCCAGATCATTATTCTCTGGGTTGGGATTGTTTATTTACTCACACGGCGCTGTGGAGAACAGATCCATAATTGCGAGCTTGGCCGGGCCAGGCTGGAGGCATTTCCTTCAGCTCCACATGGATTTAGTATTGCTCCTCCAAGACCAGAAAAAAAGATAATTACTTTCTAACTTTTTTGCATTGTTATTGTGTTGACTTTGTTTACTTTGTGCTATTTCTACAGTAGTTGATGTTTTCTCACTTAAAAGACTTAAGTCGCTCAATCAGCTAAACAAATTGTCATTTCATCATCTTCCCCCCTAAATATTATTTATACATGGGTTATCATAGGTACACAGTCTATTCACTGTATAGGTTGTATCCCCTTAACTACTGTGCTATCTCATTCAACCAGAAAATGGAACACCAGAACCAGAAACACAGAAAAATGATAAATCGCCTAACTGAAACGATGAAAAGTGGCTTTTATCCAGCCACCCATGGCAGAGATAGGGAGGTGGCAGTGGTGGTGGGGGTGTTGGACCAGAGGCCATCAACATGGTTCGCAGCCATGCATCCCTGTGGAAAGCATTCATTGTGTCGGCTGTCACTGAGCACAGTCACCCCCACACACACACACACACACACACACACATACACACCCACACCATTACCAGTGAGCTCAGCGATCCCATATGTTTGCTTAGCTCTTGACGGGGCAGATGCTTGGTGAGGATTGAGGTGCTGTTGTCCCTGCCACTTATCATCGAGTGTTTGAGCAGTGCAGACGGTAATTAGAGGTCCGTCCGTCACCTCACCTTGGTGGCGGCGGCCACGGCGCTTGCGAGCGAGCGGCCATTACAGCACAATAGGAGCTAGGAAGTGCCCGCATCTGTCCTCGAAGCGCTGCCATCCGTGCCGCGGTCACGCACCATTTCAGCCTCACAATCGCCCGCGGAGGCGCTCTTGATTAAAGAGGCGATATGGTGGGCGGGTGGGAGGGATGAACGCCACAGACTAAACACACACACAGACACACACACACACACACACACACACACACGGCAACTGGGTCTGTCAACAGAGGGTTTGTGGTTTGAGTGCTAAGCATAAGTAATGGTAAAGCTGCCAGCTTTTGAGAAAAGAATTAGTGGAGATTTGAACTTGTAAAAATAAGTGGATCTTAATGTTGACCCATGTGCTCTCACAAGGTGCTGAGACACTTTGTGTAATCCTTTGAGTCTGTTTTCTCCATGTGTAATGCACCACTGCGCTATCCTTAATGTAAATGTTTTAATAAGATGCAAACCATTCAACATTCTGAACACCTAATAAACTGCATCTGATTGGTTCTCACACATCCATAATTAACTCATTTGATATAACTTGTTTCAACTGACCTTCATTCAACTGCACATATTACATGACCCGTTGCTCTAGTCTAAAATAATTCAGGTTCATCATGAGTGGCTATCTACAGTATGTTTAAACTAGCAGTGGGCACAAGGTCCAGTGCCTGTTGTCGGTGCCCAAGTGAGCCCATGTACTGTAGAATTAATCCGGCTTTCATTTATTTCTTGTTTGTGTAATGCATTTCTTCCACATATTAGTGCAATCCAAAGGGGACTTTTTGCAACCACAGTCTTATTTCCTTAATTGTAAAAAAAAATGTGTTTCTCTGGTTATTTAGCCAAATGCAACATTTGTAAAGATAGATAGTGCATGGTGCATGGATTATTTAGAGATGACTGTTTATATTCTACATAACATCTTTCTTTGACATACTTTCATAATATCAAACACATTTGCTAGATATTTTTCAATACTTGACTTTTTTACCATTAACAATGATTAGGATACTAAATTATTCTTGAATGACTGCTAAGAAGGGAAACAGGCTTAAAAATCCTGTACATTACCTGAGCATGGTTGAAATATCTGAGCATTTGGACTTAGATTTGGACGTTATTCTACATTACCTGAGAACGCACAGGCTTCCTAGGTGCTGACGCGTCACGCTGTCTGTTGCTGTGGCTGCTCTCTGAGGAGAGACAGGACTCGGATGCACTCCCCAGCCCTCCAGTGCTGCTTAAAGAAAGAGAGCTGCAATTATTTACACTTCACAGGGTGAGAGGGCAGTCGAGTGTGTGTGTGTGTGTGTGGGCATGTGTTGTGGAGAAGGTTGGAGGGGAGGGGGGTAATAGGAGCAGTGGGGTAGGCACCTTGCACCTCTTGTTGAAGCTGAGGGATGTGGGGTGGTGGGGGGTACATGGCATGAGTGATTTTCCCCATGCACCCCGTCTGGTTTTGGAAAAGGTCTGCACAGGGCAAAGGTGCTCCATTGGAAGACCTGTGCTCAAATGGGTGCACACACGCACACACACACAGACACACACACAAACACACACACAGACGCACACAATGTGCTTGCAGGCAAACACACACAGACACTCAAAGGCATATTTCATAAGGCAATTGGCTTATAGGAAACACATGGGCCTTGCCCTGTGCAGACCTTTAAGCTTAATTATTGTGATTATTTGGATTTGAAGGGCTCTTTTCTCTGAGACTGATAAATGACCAAAACACCATTACAACCACAACACAATTTCACATTTTCTAGATTTGTATATGTTTTAAAACGTAGTCATGGGATGTTAATTAGAGAAATCTCAGTTAAAAATAAAAATAACATCAATTTACATTTTTGCTATGGTAACTTGGTAACTTCAAAACAAATGGAGGCAGTTAGCTCATTTAAATGAAAAGAAAAAAACTTCCCCTACATTGTCAGTCTTAGATCTCACATAATTATTTAGATTGACTGCATAAGCAAGAGAATATTTGTGGTAACCACTGGGTAAAATACTCCCTTTTAAACGGCCTGAAATTAAGGACAGAATAATCCCTGTCAGTCGCTGAAGTCTGTCTCGTATCACACCGGAATGTATCTAACAGAGCTGTACCGCATTTACTCTTCTAACGTAAACGGCCAGGGACCATTCTCCGCACACCAGGATGGGGTAGAAAGCAGAGGCAGTGTGGAGGTGGGGGATAGATGAGTGGAACTTCAGTGTTTTTTTTTTTTTTTTGGGGCACTGCAGCCGGAGGGTGTGTGCGACCACATAATTTCTGTCAGAGGGACCCGCGCTTCCTCTGTGTGTTGTCATTACGCTCCCAATAAGCCACATAAAAAGCTTCAGTGCCTCCCTCGGCCGTCCTGGGCTAAGCGGAGAGAGCCAGGCCTAGAGAGACCTTGTCAGACGCATTGCCCTGATTGACCGATTTCCCCTTCTTCTTTGAAAAAGGAAGCCGTGGTCTATATCAGGGCTTTTGACGACATAACTAGCCTGTTAATACCGAGAGGAAGTGCCCGGGGTCAGGGAGCTCTCTGCCGCTTGACCCCTGGGGGTCGCAGAGAGCACAGCCTAAGGGTGGCACAAAGCACAGAATGAACTCTAATGATTTAGATGATATCTATTACACCGGCCCGACAGGAAGGACAAGCTCTTGGGGTAATCTGGTGGACAGAGGGAAAAAAAGGTAGAGACAGAGACTTGAAACAAAACCGTTATGTTTCAGAAGGCTACTTCACTGATCCAAACTGACATCTGGGTCCTGATCAACTAACACGCAAGCTCGTGATTTATAACTCCAAACGTATTATAAACCTCAATGGGTTCTGTTTATTCTTGTTATTTTTGACAATGATTCAATATCTGACACTGAGTCAGTGAAGCAAACTTAAGTGTTTTTAAGTGTTTTTGTCACTTATTCATTCTCTTGTTTTGTTTACATAGTTACATATTTGTTTACTTTCTAAGCCTAGAAATGACTTTAGCACCTCATTAGGCTCCACCATGTTCTTTCACTCCCTGTGTGTGTGTGTGTGTGTGTGTGTGCGTGTCTGTGTGTGTGTACTCTTCCACAATAATGCCTGTCAGAGAAGTCATCTCTCCTCAGGTAGACTATACAAGAGCTTGTGTTGGCTTGGCTGGAAATGGGCCTTTTGTGTGGCCATCCAAGCGACTTGGTGATGTGTGGCGCATTGAATTTCCCCTTAAATGCCCTGTAAACACGTGGCTTATGCATGGCAAAAAAAAAACATACCCTAGTCAAAAAAGGGATGCTTTCAAAAGCAATTTCCGTCCCATACTACCGCATGTAAACAGAGTAATTGTGCCTGAGAGAGACCCTGCAGCAGCTGAATGCAATTTATATGCATCTCATTCGGAGCAAAAACTGGCAAACATATATTGTTGCCACTGATGATAATGATAACACTACTGTTGTAAACCAACTTGGAGTTTGCATTTCCTATTATGGTAGTGGCTGATGCAGTAGCCGAAGTCTCACCAGTGGTGGTTGCAGTTGCAATGCCGCCTTAAAGTCATTTAATTTAACGAGCTGTTTAAAGAGGAGGAGTAAAAGACAAAAAGGTAATGTTGCTTGCCTAAGCAAAGATATAAGGCGGCGTGACCATAGTTAGAGGATGGTAATTCACCGCCTGCCCACGGAACCACAAAGCTCTCAGTAAAGTGATACAAACAGAGCATTATTTAAACAGTCATCTTCAATGACTCAGGGGGCCCCCGCAGTTAAAAAGTGGCTGCATTTGGGGACACTCTTGACATTATCCTGAAGTTATTGCCCAAGTACTTCCTTATGCACTCTGGGGTTGCTTACACAGAGAATGGCCGCGTTCATACATACGGGTAACAGACCAGATGTTTGCATTTGTGAGTTCCGAGTCTAAATTTGTAGCATCTGTTGCCAGACCCGCTCTGTTTACCGAGTCCCAAAAAAAGGAGGACAAAAAAAGTAAGATTATAGGTGTTTATTCACATCCCGAGGATTTGATCACACGGCAGTGTGAACCACTTCACAACACTTCACGAATGCCAGGGGTCACGGAGAGTTTACAGACGCTATATCAGCATCCTCGCTGTTATGACCTCAGTGCTATTTGAAATCTGTATTTAGTGCAGCATGTCATATATGTTACATTTACCCAAGGATCAAATAAAATATGTGCATATTTCCAGGCGCAGTCGGTTCAGACTATTTCAGCGTAAAGGTTTATCGAGACTGAATTGTAGCCTCACAAAACACTCCAAAGGCCTTGCTTCCATGCTCTCTAAACTGAGGAAATCACTGTAACATAAGTCAGATCTTAGACTCTTCAAAACCTTGTGCATGCCTCTGTTTTTTGTTATCTAAATGTCATGTTGTACACCATCCAACACAGCTGTCTCTGCTATCAGTTTGATGCCTATGAATTTCTCTCTGTTTCTCAGTGTACCCAATTTACTGAACATAGGTTACAGATTACATATATCACTGATTTGTTCTTTGTGGGCTCTATCTGCCTGCCTCAATGCAGATCATATCTTTGGATGTGAAAAATATCTGCAATGATATTTTTAAAAAGATTAAAAAATTCAAAAAGAATCCTGAGATAGACTATTTAAGACAAAATTACATTTTGGGAGAAATGGTAATTTGTAAATTGTAATTTCATATTAACACTTAATGGATGTGGATGCGCTTTTGAGTATTTGTCTGACTTTCTATCCCTCCTGCCGCCTGACCATTAAAGGGAGGGTTTAAAAATGTCCACAATATGTTTTTAACTTTGTGTCATTAACTTGAATAAGACATCTCTGAAGTGCAGAGGCACGGCCAATACAATCAAACATTAACAGCTTGTATTAAAAAGGTGTATCGCTGTTCAGTGGTTGGCATAATCATTTTCAGTTCTGTTTCTTTAAAAGATCGCTGGCCCATTCATATTTAAGTGTGAATCATGTGACAGACCCGAACCGAATCATGTGTCAAACCCAAACCTCAAGTGCTGCATCTTGAATTTCAGGAAAGTCTTTTAGTGTCCAAAAAGTTTTGTTTTTCCATCCTGTACTTTTCTGAGACTGATATTTTCAATCGGATATAAAGTTGACAGTTTATAGTCATAATATTATGATGGTGTTCTATTTAACAGACAGTCGACACACAGGATCAAGGTTTTTCAAATACGCCCAATGCCAAACTCAGGGTATTATTATAATAACGTTTTGTTTTGTTCTGGAAATGTTGGCTGCCAGTTCAGGTGCTCTGTTCTGCGTGGGTAGTTTGCAGCAATCTTGTCCCACATTCGGCACTTGAATGTTTCGTTATTTGGGTGGGCTTCTCCCAGTCACTACACTCATTTCCTTGATGGGCAGAAAAAGTGAAGGATGAAGTGTTGTTCTGTAGCCTGGCTTTTCAGGCTTGTCAAAGGTTAAAGAAACATGCCACCATGAAAACAGTGTCTCTTGTGTTTTCCTTATGACAGACAAATCTCCCAGTTGCTCTTACTTCAGTGGAGAGAGGAAAAAGCAGGGGGGGTGCTTTATGACAGAGTGGTTAATCCACTCAGATGGTACAATCCAAAAGTTTTTTTTTGCAAAAAGCAGTGACTGATTCCAAATGTTTTCATCATGGAGTATGAAAAGGGAAAAAAAAAACCTCAGGAATGACAAAGCCGCTCGATGGATTTCTGGATAGAAGGAAGGGAAAGCACTGCATCTGTCTCCTGTCTGTCTGACTCTGCGTCTGTCTGTCTCCTCCATCCTCCGCAATCTGTGTACGACCGGCACAAAGATGTGCTATCACAAACCACAGTCTTTAACCAGGAGGAATGCACATGCACACGAGCCAGTGGTGTGGACGACCGGGGCGGTGGAACGAATTGTGCGTGCTGTTACAGTAACGTTTGCATCACCTCACCTTGCCTGGTGGCCACACAGAGACAAAGCGCCGCTCTGACATTCCTCTATAATTAGGACGAACCTCGCCCTGCATGTTTGGCCGCACCACCGGGGATTGGTTAATAAGACCACAGGGCTTTACCCCCCTCCCCAGTTGGATGGAGGATCGTGCAGGCCACTCACATCTGTGATTACCACCCCACGCTCAGTGACCATGAGTTCATTATACACATGACACTATGCAGACAGCGTTTTCAGTGCTCTGACATTCAAATTACAGTCCCACTTGCCCTTTCCTCGGGACCAATAATTCCTATAGGATCGAAGAAAGAAACAAAGAAAGAAAGGACAGAAGAAAGAAAGAAAGAAAGAAAGAAAGAAAGAAAGAAAGAAAGAAAAGGAGAAGCCTAACCAACAATCACATGAGACATAACACTGGTAAATTCACAGATCAACTCTGTACAGAGACCCAGAGCACTGCAGATTGGTTGCCTCTTTGTATTGTAGGGGCAGTTCCACCTTCACCTGCACATCCACTGTGACTGACCAGCTTGGCCATGAGAGTTGCCCATGGAGGTTTTTTATTTGCCTATTAATGTTTTGTCATCTCCCCAGCCAGCATGCTCCAGCAGTGTTAAACTCCCGATACTCCGCCTGCCGTTGAGGCATTAAGAGCTGCGTAGAGCATCAGCTTGGCTAACTCGGAGGAACGAGGAGCACGTATGAGTGGGAACCTGGCAGGATCATTTCCAGGGCCTCTAAATGTGCCACACTTAAGAGCCTGGGCCGGAGAAAACGGAGCCATCATTCTCAAATGGCTTTGGGGAAGAAAACACACCATAAGCCGCCGCTAGATTTTTATCGGCCCAGCTCCACTTGTGGGGACCTGCCGTCGTACTTGGGCCATCTGCTGTCCACTGCAAGAACGAACAGCCAAGCTTTCTCCTCTCTGCCTCTATAACCCTTGTGTCTTATGTTGAACAAATAATGCTTTAACTGACACTGTGTAACCCATGCATATAATATCGATATATTCTATCTTGGATACTTTTGGGTACTTACGTTGACTGAAAAGAAACAACTCTTAATAGAACTGATGGTAATTACCCTCACTTGGTCACTCTTAAGACATCTGAACACCTCACTTGTGTTAGCAATTAAGGAACAACAACTGCTCTCAATGACATTAACCAGAATGGAAAGAGGGTCAGAAGGTGAGTGACCAGAGATTTGACTATCCCCTCTCCCCAGATGAATGCAGAAGTCGCCCTCGATAAAAACAACTTTGAAAAGGGGGGGGAAAGCCCTCCCCTACCTCCCAGTGAGCACTCTGCCGTTCTCAGTGTCGCTACTTTCCGTCCAAAATCCGTCATACCCAATCTATCCATAATGGCGGATCTTTTTTGATGTTAACTAACTGCTAAAACAATGTTTGCTAAACACTGCTACACGGAGACAAACAAATTGGTGGTAGAAAAAGCTTCAGGCCTGATATACGGGCTTCTTGTGCAATCCCTCTCAGGAGTACACTCCCATGTAAACATCATTAATACACTCCAAAGTACTTAGAAGAGAGAGCCACTAGCGAAGCTCTGATTTTGGTTTATTGTAAGGCGGTGAACTCTGCCACTCTCGGGCTGTGGCCGATCCATGGCAGATGTCGATGACAAAAACAGCATTTTCATGTTGCAGTGGAACTGGGCCACGTCCTCAAACAATAACAAATATGTTTCTCAAAAAGGTTGTTCTATGCTGAATTATTTGAAATTGATGTCATGCCTTAAAGATTTATGTGGGATCATGTTAAATGTCAGAGACCAAAGGGGACCAATTGGGGAGGAATTAAACAAGGGAAAAGGGGGGGTCTGCAGCAGTCCCAGAATAATCACTTACTTATGTCAAACTATTTTTTTGTATTTATTGTGGGATCTTATGCCTAGTTTCTATTTATTACCTTATAACCTACTTTATAACTTTTACTTATCTCCGAAGTTACTGAGACTTCATCCTAACATTATCACGTAGTTTTAGACTTTCCATCTTTTAGACTTTCCATCTTTATGTTAGCAGGAGATGGGCACATCTATACTTTAGTACCTAAAAGACCCACACTGGGCAACTAAATATACTACTGTATAAGGTAGGTCTACTACGATTTCTTTAATGACTGACGCACTATGTCAACCAGCCTGTCCCTGGCATTTATTATTTTAGAACCTCGTTAAATATCAATTACGAGTTGAGCAAATCGCGGTAAGATGATGCTGCATATTGACAAACTGCTTGGACTACTACCACCTGGTGGTGAAGAAAGCACTTTCTAAAATATCAGTCCTTAAAAGCAGCATGAGGATCACTGCCCGGTGGTGGGCGACGAGGAAAAAGCAGAGCGAAATTGCCAGCCCCTAAAAAAATCATGAGCAGTTTCTTCTTTTATTTTATTTAACCCGCAGCAGGAACAGCTTATTCGCCATAGGACCTCTGTACAGAGCATGTAACCCACAAGTAAACCCAGTAACACCACAACTGTGAACCTCGCCGCCTATATCAATCACCCCAAATGATCAGACATCGCTTGGATGTTGTTGGAGGTAACTTTCGTCTTTTCGCGCGTGCTAACCACAGAGCCAGAACTGCGGGGGTCCTGTATATTTGACTTAACTTTTGAGTACATTTGAATTATACAATTGGGTGAGTGGGATCTACTATTTTAATAGGGCATTAATGGTGTTGACCTTGGCTTGGTTTTAATTAATGTTTTGGCTGAACTCACCGGGTTGAATCATTAGCGCACAGCTTTCGACTTTTTCAACCGACACTAGAAAAGTGCAACGCCGTTGTAGTACTCTCAGACGCCGTTTCAAATGGGTTAGCGGGATTGTCAAGAAGCGAGGTTTACGGAGGCCTAAAATGTTTACGTTGAAGCTCACAAGTCTGTTCTAATTTAACTGCGTCAAGAGAAACATACTTACATTCTACGACGGTTGCAAGTGCGACATAAAAGTTATTGGATGCGTAGACCGTCCAAAACCCATAGGCTATTCCTTGAGCATGGAGACTATGAGTGACCAGCCTACCCAATGGGGTCAAAGACGACACGAATTGTAGCAAAACAGGAGCACTACCTGTATCATTCACTGCCCTGGCACAGTGGATGCATTTAATATGTTGAACATATAAAAATAAACCACGACAAAGCAACACACATTTTGTACAAATAAAAACCTGAAATAGTTCCATTGACAAAGTTGATCGGAGTGTGTTTCAATTCATAGAGGTGAATACAAGATTTACATAGGTAACTAAAACACTGCAATTGATTAGCACAGTAAACCTTGTTAAAAATTTACATAATCTATTATATATATATTTATATATAATATAAAAATCCATGGCATGATACCGTTATTTAAAATAGCTGCATGATGGTGGTGGTGGTAATAATAATAATAGAAATAATAATGATAATGTAACATTTTAACTTTGATGACCTTATGCAGCTGACAAATGTTGATGATTCAGAAAGATGACTTAAAAAAAGATTTCTATTGCCTGAAAACATAAAGCCAAGAGGCTTGTCAATGACACAAGTTTGCAAAGGGGAGATGGTTCACAGGCTGATAAAATATTTTAAACAAACAAACAAAAAAGTCTTCAGAATTTTACAAGTATAAAAGGCTACAAACATTAATAAATTACATCACTGACACATAAACACTTCACAAGGTGCTAGTAAAATAACTTTGAATCCCATCAGGGGCACTAAAATCCAAACAAGAGGCTGGTTGTTGAAACTTGATTTTCTGATGTTTTTGATTTTTTTTTCTTCTTTTTTTTCCCTCAGAGATTTCCTCTCTTGTATCTGAATCACAATACATGGAGCTTTGTGTATGTAAGGCCATATGATAGTAGATGTAATGTGGTTTCCTTTGATCACCAGGCAACACCTTTGTCTAGTAACACACACCAAAACAAAATTTAAACAAAAACAAAATAAAAACCGAGTAATGGGATTAACAAAATGAAGCCAACTATTTGGGTATCTAACATAATTAAAAAGTAAGGACTATTCATGTATCTTTTTATATACCTTTTGTTTATAATTAGCAAAAACTAGTAAAAATGTATAATGAAGTATTAAGGAAAAAGGATACAAAAAGTAGTCATTTAAAAAGCTATGTACAAGCTACATTCTACATACTGTACTGTGAAGCCATACAAATGCATATTTCAGTCTAAGGAAACAGGTGCTGCCTGCGAAACAACTAAGGAGAGATTGAGAAAGTATCCCCATGTAAGCCAAACACAGACGGATAAGGCTTATCATCAGAGTTGAAGGTCCCATTTAATTAGTGTCTCAGGGTTTGGAAATCATTCATCCTTTCAGACGGACTGAATTTGTGCAAATACAGTTGTGAATTCAGGTGGAGAAAAGCAGAGTGCTGGAGAGGGTCTCCCTGATCTACGGCCCTAAATATGTAGCACAGTTTATGGTTGTGTTTAACACCACAGTTTATGGTTGCGTTTGCACAATATGGTATTAATGTTCAAATGTTTATCAAATGGATTGCATGCCTTTGCATCTAGCTACTTAAGCAACAAATGAAGAAATATTGAACAAAAAAGAAAAGAAACAGTTCCTCTAATGCTGATATATGAATCGAAGCACAACTTATAATTCAGTAATTTACTGAAAACATTATTTTTTTCCTATCATGCAATGATATGTTCACTACTGAATGAATGCGGTGCCATTTCATTAGAATGACAATATGGTTCAATAAAAAAAAAATACAAAAAAAAACTTGTGTGGATTTAAATATGTGTTTAAATAGTTGGAAGTTGCAAATGGAAGCTAGCAGGCTATTTTCCTTTTCTGCCTATTTCTGCATTGTATGAAGCAAAAAAGACATTTACCATGACTAACAAACATGACTTCATTTTTGTGCTTCCAAGATGTTCTGTAAGTGCCTCTTGGCTTTTCCGTAGAATACCTATGACATGTACAATTATATTAGGTCAATAAATAGTATCAGTGATAGTGCTTAGCAAAAAAGTTAACAAAAAATCACAACTGACAAAAAGCTAGAGGCCCATCATGAAGAGAGCAGATCTTACACTATAATTTCCTTCCTCGGTGGCAAGGGTAGAAGTAAGTCTTGTACTGAACCGCTGTAAAGAACCGCAAAGGAGCCATTCCTCTCCAAATTCCACCGGTTTCAAAATCACTCAAGTGATGATAAGCCTGATCCAATACAACAGGAATGAATTCCCAGTGACAATAACGCTTCCCCATACTCACACACATATACACATATACACACACACACACACACACACACACACAAACACACTCAACATACAGAGACTCCCCTCCCGGCCCCCACCAAAAACCAATGCATACATGCAACCGGATCACATGCAAGGGATACTTTCTACATCTTGGAATGACTGCTATGCAAATTTTCCTTATGTCTCGAGCAACCCCTGATAAAATGACAGCTGTAGTAAAATGAGACAAAAATCCTCTTAAAAAATATTAATAGCAGGTATTTTGTACACTTTTCCATATCTGAAAGTTATAAAGTATATGTTGAGGCAAAAGCCTGTTTATTTTTTTTTTTTATTTTTTTTATTTTTTTTGAGCTATGTTGTTCTTAGAAATCAAAAAGGTTGTAGTTGGCTTCTCTCCGCCTTCGGTCAGGTTGTCCACTCCTCTCTTTGACAGGCAGGGTGGGGGGATCAGGGTGAACGTTAGGAGAAGGACTATAGGTTAGGGAGGGGTAGGGTGGGCTGGGATAGGCCAATCCATGGGTCCATTACATCAGGAGAATCGAGAAGTATCCCAGTCCTTTCACTGCTGTCCCTGGCTACAGAAGGAGTTTCCCATTCCGATGGATCTTTAGGATCTTTCCCAGTCTCTGTTTGGCTGTTGCCATTCCTTTCTTTAGCCGCTTGGCTAAATTGTGAGATGAACACACACACAAAAAAACATATTTGTAAGAATATTTTGATATAAAAACAAAGAACATTATATGTTATTTATATTTTAGATACAGTACATCTGTGAAGAATGTGGACTGAAGTGTGGGATTAGTACTGCAAGTTTCACCTGAACTAGAACCATCATCTGTCAGACCCTCTCTCTCCTTACCTTCAACAAACATGTACAATCAATTACCTTCAGAAGACCGTAGATGAAGGATATGAAAATGTCATTTTGAAGAATGACACAATAGTATTTTTCACTTGTGTGTTCACTTAACACATTTCCCTTTACACTACACAACATTCACTCTTCATAGTTTAAACTGCATCCAGGTAATCTCTACAAAAAGGCTTGTTCAGTCTTATGTAGACGAAGTCTTTAAGCCATAACATCACAACATTGATTTTCATCAACAGAATGTCCCCTAATATCTTTACCACCTGCAATGACACGTGCACAGGTGAATGTGAAACCTAATAGCCGCAAACCCACTATTTGACTTGTACTTGACTCAGTTAATCCTGCATTCCACCTTGACACCACCTCAAGCACCACTAAGAACAGGTGGGCAGGAGGGTAAAGGTGAGGCCAGAAACCGGGGGACAAGAGTCCTGAGGAAGCCCCGCGGAGGCACCATTAAGCACCAGAAGTGATAATGGGAAAGTGATTAGCCTCCATAGACCTTAATTTGCCCAGCTTTGGCCCAATAATGGAAAAGCGGCTATTCAGTACCAGAAGAGAGAGCTGACCTATTGTACAATGAATGGTTAAATTATAATGGGTCCTGTCTCGTCTGTCTACCAACATTTAACTGGCACTCGGTCGCCATCACCACCCACCTTTGGCGTCGGCTGCGCCCGGCCCCGCCTCCCCGCCTCCCTGCTCCTGCTCGCCCGCTCCCTTCCCCCCCCTTGGGCTGGGGAGCTGTTGTTGTTCTGTGAGGACGTGGAGGGTCTCCTCTGGCTGAGGAAGACGCCTGGTGCCATCGGCTGTGAGCCACCGGCCGTCTTGCCCGCCCCGGCACCCGTGCTGTACTCGTGGTCAGAAAGGAGGCCCTCCTGCGAGTCCAGCGGGGGCTCCGGCGAGCTGCTGTCCTGAGAGTGTCTCTGGGGCTCCTCCACCACCAGGGGCGCTGGCGCTGCCTTCTTTTTGGTGCTCTTCTTCTTCTTCTTGATCTTCTGCTGCTCCTCCTGAGGTGCAGGTTGGGGAAGAGAGGAGAGGACACACAAAAAACAGGGTCGGGACTTAGCACTGTGTCATGTTCTAGTTGACTCTTGTCATTGATGAGTGATTGGTATAAATAGACAACATATGTGTCTAAGGTCAGACAGAGCTCAGAGCCAAAAGACGGAGAGAAAGAAAGAGAGAGAGAACATGAGGAGATGCAGATGCAGAAGTACTGATAGGTGCGGTAGTAATTCCTAGCTAAGGACTCCTCTGCACTGTAGTTTGAATGTTATTATCTTGCTGTAAGTCGCTTAAAAGTGTCTGCTAAATGAATAAATGTAGATGCCTAGGGAAGAGCAAAAAAGACAAAATAGTGCAAATAAGAAAATACACGGACAGGAAAGGTTTACAAGAGAAAAGAGAGAACGACAGAAGAGGTGACCGAGAGAGAGAAGGAATGATGATTTAAGGATGACTGTGGCTGTATTAACCTGATGGGAGAGTTTGGCAGCGGCAGCTGCCAGGCCTGTCTCTATGGATGCCACCCGCGCGCCCTCACGAGCAGGCCTCTCCTGGCGTGGAACAGAGGGGCCGACGCGAGCTGAGAGAGAGAGAGAGTGAGCAAGAGAGAGAGAGAGTTTGAAGACCGTAACAGAGGGAGGGAGAGAAAACAGAAACAGAGATGGTATGTCCCACATTAAAGACACAGCTGTTGTCTTTGCACTGACACAACATGCACTAAAGCTGCATGTAATCTATGTGACGTGCATTTCAAAACTACAGTACTGTCGATGTTTACACCGCCATGTCACCTGCAGCCCCCATACGGGCTGAACATGCGCAACAGTTCAAACCTCGGTGCGGATGACTGACAGGACGTTTACAGCTAGGCACTATGATGTTATTCCAGAACTCCACCACATCCTATCCCATCAGCAACGTTCTGCCTTTTGGGAATCTGAGGCTTGAAACGTTCCACACCCGATGGAGGAAGATTTGCTGTACCTGTAGGACTGTATGGAGTGTCGTCTGAGTTTTTCCTCTTCTTCGATCGTGACTTGAAGATGGGGTTGTCCTCCTCAGATTCCAAAGAAGGATATACTGAAATAAGTGGAATAAAGCATTTATAACGGCATGTACACAGTGAATGTTATCGTTTAGCAGCGCAAAGAGCTGAAGATCATTTTAGGATTTTAGGACAACAGGGGAAAAAAGTGACCTCTACTGTAAATTATCCAAATAATAATTCTGAAGAAGCCAAGATTAGTGCTTTTTGGCATAACTATTTTTCAAACTGCTCTGAGGTATCAAGCAAAGCAGAAATTTTCTAGTTCTATTGTGTTACTGTTTACTTTGGCTTGAGAGATAGAATGATATGAGCAGACATGTGTGTGTGGTACAGCTGCTGGACATCTGGTTCAGTCCTCTCTCTCACACACACATGCACACACTGCGCTTGCATGCCCGTAGATTTTTCGAGACACGCATGTATTTTCCGATGCTTAAATGATCAGTAACGGTAAAAAAAAAATCCTTGTTTACAAATCACAGGTGGAAGGAATCCAATCGAGTGTGCACGCCTGCTGTTTTTTCTTTTTTGATAAACCAGGCACATGTGGTCTCTGGATGGGAATGTGCGTGCCACTTATGACTAATTAGCATATCAGATCAAAACGCATTTAAAACAACAGTTTAAGGCTCAGCTTAATGACTTATTAACAGGCTTCTAATAGCCTTGCTGTTTTTGGAAGAGGTTCACAAAGCGCACGCTGTTGGAAGCAGGGACCGACTGGAACGAGTCGAAGGCAGGCGAGCTGAGAGTTCTCCTGCCCAGAAGTAAACACAAGCACTGTCACTCACGCTTTAATTACGACTTCCTGCTCGGAATCAGAAAGCTGCTAATCAAACTGTTGATACAGCGTGAAGGTAATGCCGGGGTTGACCTGTTCTTTTAGCAGCACCTGGGGATCGTGCGTCACAAGATGCCTCATGCACATACCAGCTGGGCCCATTACACTTCCTGTTCCTGTGACTGGACTTGGGGTCGACTGTGGACAGTGCTAACCGTTAACAGCAATAACAGATAGCTGGGTCCCATTTGCAATAATTAAAGGATCACACAAACTGTGCTTCTCGTTCAACTTTCCATGAGATGTTCAAAAAAAAAATCTTTGAAGAAAATCTACCAATACCTGTGTAACACATTATATTCCTAACCGGACATACCGGTGATCAGTACATTTGCCATTATCTGCCATCTAATTTTCATCTCCTCATCACAATGCCCCCAATAAACCAAAACCCAGTGTCCCTTACCGTAATCGGAGTCCCTGAAGCATGCTTCCAGGTGGTCATGGTCATCATCGAACATGTCGGGGCTCTCCACACCGCTGGTCTTACGACTCTTCTTGGGTGGCCGCTTACTTTGCTTCTTGCTGTTGGTGTTGCCACCTCCACCACTGCTGGCACTTGTCTTCTTTGATGCCTGTCCGCCGTGCGAGTTGCTCTTTGACTGGCTGTTGCTCCAGGACGGCGTCAGACAGGAGACTGAGGACGGCAGGTTAGCCATGGACAACATGCCCTGAATGGCTTCCTGTGTGCTGGGGGATGCAGGTGGCTGACTGTAAGTCCATCAATAAGAAATACACAACACACATAACATTACTCCCAAAGTGTCAGTGACGAATGGGGAAGATATCGAGTTTTGTTGACTTCTAGTGATCTTTTCTTTTTCTGTATTTCTTTTGTGGGAGAAGCACTAGCAGAGCAAGCAGAGAGCGACTGGGATTTAAAGCGCGCAGGTTGGAAGCCGCATGTCTTGGGGGCAAGGAGGGCACACAAAAGCTGGGGTAGCACCAGCTAGCAGTGGAGAGTGGAAGACTGACACTCAAACTCAAGCCACAGAGCAAGACCCAGATAGCAGCGGATCTGAACTGCGTCTGGCCACCATCAGGCCCAGCATCGACCACTATTTGGATTCAGCTGAATGCTCAACAGATGACATTATCAGTCCAGAAACAGACAACTAGTGACGCCCAGCGCTAATAGCTAAAATCTGACCCGTATTAAAGCGTAAACATTGACTCCAGTCAAACCATGCATACCATCACGATGACATTAATGATGTCATAAGTAGCCATGACGGCCGGTCGGGGTGACCTCACACTATGAAGTGGCTTTTGATGGTAATATTTATGACAGCTGTGCAGGCATAAAGGATTACAAGGAGTGCAATCAGGACTTACAATTGCCCACACCGTACAAAGTGAAACGGACGGCTAAGAAACAGCCCCTGATGAAATGTTATAAACTGTTATCGAAATATGTGAAAGTTGTAAAAAGCATGCCACGGGCTGTCATGGTGTCTTTTGACATCTACTGTATCTCTGTCTGCACAGAACTGGAAGAGCTCTAATGTGCTTCCAGTCTTACAGCAGTTCAGGAGCATGGTATGACTATTTGTAGCTAACAAATACCTTAACTGTCAACTTTGTTTTTGTGCAACAAAAAACAGCTCTATTGAAATCAAACACTTCTATATCCACCACAGTATTACCTTCCCTCAAAGTACAACTGTACAAACGGGAACAAACTTACCTGCCAAATATTATCCAATAACATTACCATAATCATAACACAATCAGCTATTCTGCACTGGTTTTCAGACTAAAGTAATCTCCAAACATCTTTTGTGCTACACAGGCTGACACAGGAGTGACTATTGTTTCCCATAAGAGCTCAGTTCTGTACTTATTCGTGGGAGCCTTGGATACTATGACATAACTGGCAAGTATATTATGATGACTGCAATGCCATTTACGTTCGGCCCCATGAAGAGTAATTGGGGCTCACTCAACTTATTAGGCCATGATATTATGAACATGACCTGGAGAAGGGTAGCGTTCAACATGTGCCTCCAGAGAGAAAACCACGGATTTAGCTTGTCCAGATTACCACCTATTAAGTCATTAACCAGTGCACTGGAACAATGAGAAAAGTGAATGCTTAATGTGGTTATAATTGACCAGAGTCATTTCCTTTCCCTGCAGCCCTAGCGTCATATGTCAGCTTTAAAACGCACAAAAAATAATTTGAGAAATTAACATATTTTAGCGGTGTTTTCCCTGTGCTTGCCTAACGTTGCTAATTTGCAGCTTTCAGCGCAGTGGAAATAGACCATCAAAAACTGACCAAAACAGCAAACAGCACAATGAAGAGGAATGGCTCGAGGCAAACCTGCATTTGACAAATTAATCGTGGAGGGGGATCAAACAAACACTGGCTATATATGTAAACTGCTGACAGGATCTGTGTAAACTATTACCTTTTCCAGTGGTTGATTCCCCATGCACAGTCATATAAATAGCTGCATATGGTACTGTTTATGGTGGTGCCCACATGAAAAAAATAATTAAGCAAGGACAAATGCTATGTTTTGGTTTCAAAGTTAACCAGCCAGGTAAACTCATCAGCACGTAAACTAAAGCCTCTAAACCCAGAGTAACGCCACATTACATATGGGCCACCAGATCCCTATGAGTCTTCTGTTATTTCAGATATGCCATTGCAGATGTAATTCAGAATTTATTCCTCAATCACAAACTATGAGAAGAAGTTGGCTTTTGTTAAGTCAACGCGCTGATAACGACGAGCAGATGAATGCAGCCTGGGTAGATTACTGGTGCGGTAGTTTTTATGTCGATACGTGGCGCAATGCCAAAGCAGAATTCCCTGACAATATTTCCAATGATTCTCTTACAGCCCGAGGGATTGATGACCATGCAAGTAATGTGAGGCCCTGCTCTAAAGATGTGGATCTCTCGATGTCTCCATATTCTGTGATTGGACGATGGCGATGTGTAATATAGACAAACAGTGAGGCGGAGGCACGGCCGTTCTACCTGTTTGCGCTGTAGTCGATGCCGCCCACTTGCTTGCTGGCCTGCAGCAGGTCCAGGATGCCAGCCGCACTGCCGCCCTTCTTCTTGACCTTTGAGTTACGCCCTTTGACCTCGGGCTTGGCTTCAGTGTCTATGTGAAGCGACTCTTCGTCTGAAGAGTCGCCGTTCTGGATTGACAGAAAGGAAGGGTGGGGAGACAAAAAAAATGAAACAGAATCGATGCCAACATGTGTAGAAAAACAGAACAACTTAGAGTTGGGAATGCCTCTCAAACCTCAAGAAACCTATTCATTTCATCAAAACAACACCATCAGATACACTGCGCAGATATTGTTTCACATTTGCAAGTGATAAACTTGCCTTTGTTTCAACTGTTTTTTAATTAGAGCACGATAGAGCTTCAGCTGGCCTAATTTTGGAAAAATGTTGACACTAATGCAGTAGTACAATGACCTAAAATGTGGTTAAGACGGGCTGCAGTGAGATGGTAAAACCAGACGACGAATGGATTTGAGTTTGTTAAACACCAAAGCTAAGGTCATTTTTTGGCCTTAGGCGACCCTCCATTCAAACAAACAATCAGGGGGCATCTGGTGTGGTCGCTTTTCTCACTCTCACTTGATTCACACCGCAGCTATTCCCTTCATCAGGCTTGTGGTGGTGTCCGGCTCAACACTGGCAGCCCTCTCGGCCTTTGATCCATGCTGTGTGTTGTTCTAAGCGCGAACATTATGGGAGAATTACGACGGGCCCAGCCCATCAGCTGCACTAGCTAGGAGCACAAACAGATCGCCTGCGAATTCGATCCCTGCTGGTGTTTGTGACTGGGGGTTTTAAACGCACCCATGAGGAACTCATTAACAATGCCTGTGGACCAGCCAATTGTGTTGCCGAGCTTGATTCTCGGAATTAATCATTTGTCACACCTTTTCATGCGCACCAGGGTAAATACTGGCCCGTGATTTAAGTGATTGGGAGTTATGGACGTTAGCTCTGTTACAGCGTTTAAATTTAGAGGGTTCTGTTTTGAGTCGAAGGGTCCTGAGGAAGATTAGAGTAAATTAGCAGAGCATCAAACTTACCTTCAGAACTGAGGGCTGCAGCTTTGGCTTTTTGGAAGGCTGAATGGGCTCTTTGATGTTTGATAAAACTGGCAAACAAAAATGGCAATGTTGTGAATATTCTCCATGCTCAAGCAATGAGTATTACATCTGAAAGGTTTTATCTGTACTTAATCTAGCAAGTGCAGATGGGGGGTGGCTCTTTGAAGTGCATCAGTCTTTCATTCTCGTTAATTCACATTAACTTAATAAATCTTCAACATGTCAACCATAAATGAAAGAAAAATGGTGAGGTATTAGTGGCAGTTACATTTCTGAAGTGCTGCCTCTTGACTCAGGTGCTTCACTTCTTTTGCAGTGGTACTTACATGACAAATCCCTCTTCACCGCATTTTTTTTCCTCCTGATGGGGAACTCGTCAATCTTGAGCTCGCCTTCGTCTGACACATACTCATACTCGTCTCTCACAGGCTTGTTTTTGTCCTCTTTCAGGTTTTGTAATGATCCGAACACACTGGAGTTTGTCTGTGGTTTAAGTGTCTTTGAACTAGGAAGAAAAGAGCAGAAATTCTTAGGAAATGTGAGCAGTTTCTGCCTCAGTAGTTATGGATTACCAGTTTAAATCATTTTAACTCATCAGATGTAAATACGTTTTAAAAATATATTGTTTAAGCATCTCATCTAGCTATGTTTTTCAACCCACCCCAGCAGTTTCTTGTTGGACATTGAAAAGCTGAACTTATTGTCTTTGTGTCCTAGTGTTGACTTTTCAAATTTGTGCTCCTCTTCCATCTTCAATAAGGAGTCTGGCTTGCTGTTCTGTAATATGAAAAAAGAAATTCAAAAACCAGCTAGCAGTACAGTCCACATGAGTAATGGGAAATCAATGAGCCAGACCAATTCCAACTCTCAATATATCGTCAATCGCAATCAGTTTTAATGAGATCAAATCAAGCCTCCTTGCCAGAGAGCTGTACAGAGCAATAAAAAGCAGGCCGAACATAACTCATGTTGCACTCACCATTTAAATGAAAAATAGTCGGACATGACAGTGATGATAAGACAGCTTTAAATTGCAAATTTCACTGGTAATGGACACACTTAAGTACTACAAGGAATTATGCATTTGTACATGTCGGCTTGATGCAAGGTTTTTGTTTTTGGCCACAGTGTTAACTACTTTTTACATGGAGCCACTTTAGTTCCAAATGGAGACATGTAATTGGCTCAGCAACTTATGCATCTAAAATGCCTCAATCCACTTTTCGCACTACACAGATTTCAAGCGGAGCACCTCCGGCCATGTCTACAGTGATCAAGAGTGAGAGAGCAAAGATGTGGCTGTGGACGACCTTGGTGAACGACGAGCCGAGATTCCCCCTCTCCATCTGCAAATGTTTGGGGAGCAGCAAAGGGAGCACTTGGATCAGGATACTTGGAGTGACTACAAACATTCCAGGGCCGCTTGGCATTGAGTTTTCCGTGAAACTAAAGCCCTCTAATGTCTTCCGTTCACCGAAATTAAGCTTTCCTACGCAGGCCATTCTGTGTTATCCAGCGGTAATGATACAACATGCTTATTTCTTCAGTATAGAAAAAAGAGAGGCATATGTAAATACTTATGCTGCGTGCCATGGATATGACATAGCCTAACGGCATTAGGCAAACCAAGTGGGTAAAAGGGACTGGGACGGCTTTGATGAACTACAGGCAGAAATATTGACTGAGCCACACAGTTATTTCTGCTGATTACTTTGATCTCAGATGTGTTAATCACTTTTGGACAATTCTTCTAGCATTCTCCATGCCACGTTTTTCTTAATTTCGCTTTCTTTTCAAGTGACTATTGAATTGATACTACTTGCAAACAAGTTCAAAGGGGCAATCTATCTCTAATCTATTTTTACATTAAACTGTCATTATGCCATTGGCCTGGTGGAATTCTCCATCATGCTAGTCAGCTAATAGCAATGTAGATGCTAATGCTAGCTCTTACCTTGTATTTCCACTTGGCCTCTGTTTTGTTCTTGTTGTGTTCTCGCATTTCGAACTTCTCTACATCGTTCTGCTTGTTCGGTTCTCTCTCCACTGGGCTCATTACACTCTTTGCCGCCTTCAAAAAATAAGAGATACCCGCTCACTCATTCTTGAGAGTCTGACCAACAGTAGTAGAAATCCGATTCTTTCACACATGAACACTATGTGGAGATTTCGCAAAGACCAAAAATGAGACTCTATAACATGCGTGAGGGTCTCAACTCAAAATATTGAGTAATAAACTGAAAAAAAAAAAAAAAAAAACGACATGTCTTTTCGTCTACCCACCACTCAAAACAACACAGGGGTTGACGGCACCCCGCAGGCAGAGGTCCAGCTTACCTTGCCTTTCTTGGGCTGGTCCATCTTACTAAGAATATCCTTGGCATGGGACTCAAGTGCTGCCAGACTGGAAGGTTTTGGAGGGAGACCGCCATCTTTGGCTTTCTTCCCTTTCTTCTTGCCCCCCTCCTTTACCTTGGGCACCTTGGGTGGTTTGGGTGCCTTGGGCATCTTGGGAGGCTTGGGGGGCTTGGTGGCTTTCTTCCTGGCTGGTTTGTCCCGTGGGGGGGTAGCAACGGGGGACGCCGGGTCCTCGGGCTCCGGGGGGGCCGAGGGCGGTTCCTCGGCTGGAAGCTTGGTGCTGCTGGGTTCCGACTTTATGGCTTTAGTTGCATTCTAGAGAGAGATAGAGGAAGAAAGGAGAAAAATGGACAGAAAGAGAGAGGGAGAAACACATTCTCAATGACAGTTTTAAGTACAACAAAAGTCACCCTGTACCTCCCAAACCATAGATATAAACACTGCCTTTCCTATTCAAACATTTGTAAGAAAGTTTTGCCACTCTGAAATTACTTATGGATTTCGTCATCTTAACACATTGATAACAAAAATAGCTGTAGTGTCTACATGGTGCATGTAGCTGTAATAACAGGCTTTCAATCCTGTGCAAATGTTGGTTCTGTTGGTGGGCCTGAGTGGCCAATGGTGAGGTTGACACTGGCCAACTGTGTGCTTATGAGGGAAACCTTGAGTAACTCCTGTGAGGCACTTCTCACCTCACAAATCCGAATCTCTTTGGCAAGGTCTTTAATGAGCTGTGTTGGCTTCATGTTCTCGGGAAGTTCATCCTCGTGTTCCAGGAGGGCCTGCAATCACCAGGGGTAACTGTCAATCAGCTAGCTAATGCAGACGCACATTGCATACACACACATATACCTACACCCACGCACCACTAATGAAAGATATGTTTTTCCACTTTGGTCCTCCCTCCGCTATGATGAGGTTACCTGTTTTTTAGTCCACGACCTGAAGGCTCCATTGATGATTTTGGCACCATGTACCAAATAGGGAGCTGGCTGCTTATTTGTCTTGTGTAAACCTGCCAAATGAGGAGCAGAGAAATGACATCAACCTTTTACAGTGTTGAACATTATATTACCCTCCAAGTCCACACAGCACCATCACCCACTGCTGAGAGCAGGTAAAGGTTCACTGTAACTGTAACAGTATTCCCTGATGACGTTTAGGGTTATTGGGTCAACTAAATGACACCTTGAATGTATCTCTCTAAAAAGTTCATAGATCTGTGTAAAAAAAGTACACCTTTATTTTTCTATATCTAATAAAGAGCACAAACCTTTCAAATGTAAAGACCTATTTAGAATATTCCATTTACACAGGGGCGCAGGACATATTTTGAATGTGAGAAAAAACCCAGACAGTGAAATCAGGCTTCCAGATATTGGACTGCCACTTCTGACCCATTGTCGACCATCATAATATTTTAAACTTTATGTTAAGATAAAACTGGAGGATGGGCGGAACGCCAGATCTGCCCTCAGACCGGCTTCTCGCTATATGGGAGGTCTCAGATTTTACACTTATGCAATGTTACTATTATTATTTTTGAGTTTTTTCACTGCTGCTTGGGCCAGTGGTTGAATACTCTAAAAGCTGGATGGGATGTTGATATTTTATGAAGCCATGAATGAACAAGAGTTTATACAGGTCATCATATGCTTATGATCCAAACACACATGATCAAATAGTTAGGCCTACTTAAACTGTCTGGTATAAAGTTGTCAATCAAATTACCAACTCAACATGCATGCTCCAACATGCACTCTATGTTTGTTATTGATGTAATGTTAGAAAATGAGAGGAAACACCTGTAATGGCTTTACAAGTTACCAGAACACATGGTAAAGACCACATTTCAATTAACAGACAATTACAGTGATTTACAACTTACTTTGCCCTTATAATCAACTATTAGTTTTAACAACATTTCAAAAAGATCTAAATACAATGAATTAATAATAAATTAATTACTACGTAGGCTACACACACACATATATATTATATATACACACATGTAAAATGTCTGTCAAATATAAAAAAAAAAAAATAGTATGGCTATATCACTTCAGGCAAATGCAAAACTATCTTGTTTATTTAGGCCAAATAATTTCCCCATTAAAAAATAGGCTATAGCCATGCTTATATACATGCAACATGCTATCTGACATATGGGGGGATTTGATAACTATTGCATTGCACATTGGCTGGGAATGTATACACAAATATGTCAACTTTTTTACTTTGTTTGCCCTCTGAAATGTATTTTATTTTGTTTTGCTGGATTCATTTTGCTTTCCTAACGTTTCAGCTATGACAGGCACAAGTAAGATAGCTACATTTCCAGCTTGTTCAGGACTCTCCCTGTACGCTATTAGATAGGATACACTGTATCAGATACAGTGATACCCTACCTTTACTGTCTATTAGGGATTTATGCACCAAGGGAACTCAAGTAAATTAATTGTGTCTTGTAAATTATAATTAAATGTTTTAGAACTTAAATATGGTGTAAGAGTTACTCATCTTGTATTAGTGAAACTGAAAGCGAGTTGATAAGCAGTAGGCTAGTTGAGTTGGTTATTAAACAGAATAGGTAACGTCGGGATGAGCAAGAGGCGGTTTACAGAAGTAGCCTGGTTCAGTTTATCATGGTTGTTAGACAAACTGATCACATATTTCCAACTGTTACTAGCAGAGTGAAAGTGAGATTGTGCAATCTAGATGGCTGTGGTAGTGCTGTTAATGAGAAGTTTTATTTAGCCTAGGCTATTATTTAGTGTGTAAGGCTTTTTTTTCCGTATCAAAAGTGAGGGGGACGATTGCAGTCTCTTCAAAACTGCGTGTCATATCCCCCGTGCCGCCAGCACGCCTGCATTTACATTTCTCTGGGGTAAAACAAGGTTTGACAGAGCTGAAAACTCCAACTGGCTGACAAACTAGTGTTCTATGATGACCCCGTCATCAAAGGGAATCTTTCAAGGTTTGTCTGTTGGATAAGATGAAACCTCCCATTTTGAAAGAAAAGAGAGCTCTCTTTTCATTCTGGTATTGGCCTGTTAATCGCTACAAACTCATCCATAGCATTACGTCAGCGGAACGGTTTGGCGTACCATGACCACATTTGTAAAATCAGAAAATCATGACAACTGGAACCTCATCATATACTGATGAATAAGTAAAGACAGTCATTGTGTCATCTAATTAGGCCACTAAATTCATTTCACTTGTTTGAAAAAAGGCAAAATAAGAAACAATCATTTTGTGTAAAAGCATGCCCAAACGTTGATTGCATTGGACCGGACACACACACACTACAGGAAATGCAGCCCACGCAACAGTTAAATTAATAACATGAAGGCAGTCTGAAGTCTGAAAGGCATAGAGAGGAAGAAAAAGGAATACAGGAAGAATGAATGAAAGAAAGGTAAGTGGGTACCTGGCTCAGGGCCAGTTAGGCTTTTGGGCAATGTGCCAGAATGTCTACCTGTACTGAGGCGTGCGTGCTCACACACACCACCACCAACAACAACAACAACAACAACAACAACAACAACAACAACAACAACAACAATAACAACACCAGCCCTGTTGAGTGGTATCGCCTTTTGAGATCTTAGATAGAAACAGACAGAGAGAGAGAAAGAATGAAAGAAAGAGAATAAGAGAGAGGGGTAAGGCCTCAACTGTTGCTGTGTGTGTGTGTGTGTGTGTGTGTGTGTGCGCGCAATTGCAATCTGGCAAAATGAGGCAACAAGAAGAGTGGAAATATAAACAGATCGTCTGAGACCAGATGAAGCGAGTTTAAACACGGGGTCTGTAATGGAGCAAGTGATTTTGCATGGGCCCAGCCTTTTGAAGCTAATCATCTGTGAACTTGCCGATGCCCCCATCTAATGACTGAAATAATATCGAAGCATCCAGCTGCTCATCTGCGTGGCAGACCTTTGCCAGGAGCATGCAAGAGTGAGAAAGCGAGAGAGATAGAAGAAGAGAGAGAGAGTGTGACAAAAGATAGATAGATAGATAGATAGATAGAGAGGTATTTGAACTGAAACCCCAAAACTTTTTTTCCCCTTTCTAGATCTCTGTGGGCAAGTATGTGATCCGCATGACAGATGAAAACATTCAGGATCACAAAAGCAGGATCACTTTAGAAAAACTCTTCACTGATTTGCCCGTAGGATAATATGCTTGTCAAAAGGAGACATTTGTTCATACGTGCTGACACTAACCAGGATCAGTAAAGGATAAGTCTTTAGCTCCAGTGAGTGAAAATACATGCTAAGTGCTATTAGTGTTGTTCAACATATAATAGTGCGAAATTAGAGTGCATAGCATAGTGTCTGACCTTTGAATCTCTCCAACAAGTGCCGTCCGACGTACCAACAGGCAGTCTCGAAGTTCGAGAAGGGAGTCAGGCTGGCTACCTTCAGCCTCTTTTCCACCTCATATGCCCTGCCAAAGAAACACACGCAGCGTGGGTTTGTGTTTGTATATGTGTGTGCCAGTGAACCTACTGTACTTATGAATGGATGTGTGTGTTTGTGTCTTTTTGAAAGTTTATATGAATGTGCAGTGTGCATTTGTTTTCCAAGACACAAATGAACGAAACTGAACTGTTTGTGAGCAAAGTGATTTCTGCCACTAACGAGCCAAGCGAAGCCACATTTGACAGAACAAGGCCTACAAGTTTTATTCTATTTTTTTTTTTTATTTGGACCGGACTGAAATGCGATATTTACTTAAAGTGCAACAGCTCTCGCTCCTTAAGCCCAACCCAGACAGGCCAAAGGAAGACTGGAGCAGTGCTGACCTCTGGGCACTTAGCAAGAATGTAAACTGTGTCTACTGCCAAGCGCAAAGGCTGTTCCCCTTCATAAATGCAAGCTGCCTTTAAATTATACATGGTGCCAAATACACATGCAAACGAAAAGGCCAGCTCCATACCACTGACAAGGAAATTGCCTTAAACACAAGAAAGTTAAAGCACAAGTAGTTTCGTCTGAATGTTCTAATAACAAAAAAAGCCATTTTAAATTGTGAAAAGACAAGAATGTAAGCAAAAAATCCTAAGCCAAATAGTTTTGTTACATTGATGTGCTATACCACCACAAACACAGAAATTACAGCAGACATAATTTTTCCAAATTGTGTTGAGAATAGTGACTTGAGTAGTACAATTCTTAGAGGCAAGTCTTGATCTGTCCTGACATGCTGAGTCTGAAACACATACACACACACACACACACACATACATACAGAGAGAGAGAGAGAGAGAGAGACACACACACACACAGAGATGCGCACACACACACACAGTTGGCGTTCATTACTGTGAAAACACATCCCACCCACCTCATCTGCATCTCCACACTCAGGTTGTGGACAAAGTGCCCGGAAAAGGACAGGCAGTCAACAGGAGTCAGTATTGCATTGATCCACCCTGAGGCAAACAATAAGAGTCAAAAAGTTTAAGGAAGACAAGGGGGAAGAAAGCACAAACACTGTAAACAAGGTTCAGAATCATGAAGATTGAAGAAGCTGTTCAAGTGTTATTTCTTTGCCCTTCCACCAAGCAAGTAATCAAATCTGTGAACATTTACATTTGCACATTACATTTACTCGGTTAAATATATCTATTATTCATTCCAAACCCATTACAGTACAGCACAATAAAACAGCGTCAGCACAAAATGTCGTCAGCACTCATGGGGCCTTGCAAAACCAGTGAGCCAGCGGGACAGGGATCGCAGTTCTGGACCCACAGTGAGTAACACTTAACCTGGGTAGGCACTGTGATTTTTCTCATACAATGTGGTAACTCATACTATGCGGTTCAGTCAGTCACAGCTGGGATAGGTTTAAACTCTGTGCTAACACTCAACGTTCCACATACCCTGTACTCACACTCCATGTTCCACGTGTTCTAGCAGTCAGGAGCATGGGTGTCCTAGCCTACTCAAACTGCACAAAAGGCAACCAATTGGATGGGAATCCAATGGGGCTCAATTTGGTCTGGGCCAACTGAATCAGAGCCAAAATCACCCAGTGTCTTTACAGCTTTAGAGGTTTAAGGTGACACCAACATTACCTCATTAGTTCAATACCCAGGAAAGACCCCTGACCCTCACTACACTCTTTTTACTACCCCCTTAAGGAAGTGTTATACTCCTTCATGCACATTTATGTGTGTCGAAGACGTGCGTCATTGACTCACGGTCATATATATGTTGGAAGGCACACGACACATGCCGCATGCCACGTTGATGACGTAATTCTCGTCATGCACTGTGTGCGCGGGACACAGACACAGGACTATAATCGGGTCCTTACTGTTCAAAATGTGTATTTGGAGTGTTATAAGTCACTGTGGATAAAAAACATCTGCTAAATGAATAGGTGTCAATGAAATGCATATGTCTTAAGCTCTCTGGCTCCTCACCTGACGGAATGAAGAGAGTTTGACCCTGCTTGAGCGTGCACTTGTAGCACTTGTCCACCTGGTCGGCGAAGAACATCTCGCTATGATTGGAGGAGGACCGCCAGCGCTCGTACAGGGAGAGGTTAGCTGAGGTGGGCTTGATCAGGAAGAAGATCTTCTCTCCCTGAGGATTTTGAGGAGGGGAAACAGGAAAGAGAGTGTGTTTACAAATCAAGCTGTCGGCCTTCAACTCAGACGTCCTCTTCCACATCAAAGCTAGTCAAAGCACGCGAAACAAGTGGCAGGCATTAACAATCGTCCCCAGAGCTCATGGAGTCAGTCGAGAACACTGGAACAGCATTCCATTTCAGCTCTGAAATGGAGAACAAAATGACTGCTCCATTGGAGGGTCATTTTTTAATTCTGAAGCATGGGTCACCTTTAGCACGTGATACCACACGGAGGCCCCGCCATTCTCGATGTGGAAGTCCGTGTAGCTGTCCTTCACGCAGATTAGGCAGTATTTGGTGACTTTGGGCTTTCCAAGCAAAGCGTCATCTGGCCAGTAATTCTCTACCCACGATAGTTTTCGGACAATCGCCGGACTCTCCACAATGCTATCCATCCTTTGAGAAAAAAAAAAACGTGGCCATCGCCATATTCCAATCTATAAGTAATTTTTTTTATACAAAAACTACTGAACCACAAAACTATTTTACAATATCAAACCAAATACTCCAGGTATTCAATAATATCAAATAATCTAGAGGGACTTTGTGATGTGTTATTTTAGTCTTTAGAACTCTTACCTTGTGTCTGAAAATTCCAGGTTGATAACATTTAGTACTTTCTTCCTGTTTGTGCTATAGTAGTAATCAACAAACTCCTTCAGCTTCATTTTGCTGTCTGTCTGTTTGGTGACATCCACTACATCCACGGGAACATCTGGTCCTACACAAAAAGCAAAATGAGAGATCACTCGCATTGTCTAGGTCATATATACATTCATTCATTAGGACATCATATTTATCATGGCATCAACTGGAGTGTTGGTGACTTCTACAATAAATTGATGAAATTCTATGAAGGACACTGGCTGCTCAGTAAAAAAGGGTTGGTAAATGATAAACTGGCGCCCCCTACACACTGAAATATAGTACTACATTAAGCAGAGTATCGGTGCATGGGAGAGTGCATGAATGAGTGAGTGAGAGTGTGCGTGTGTGTAAGAGAGAGAGAGCAAAAGAAGAAATAGAAATTCAGAGAGGAGGAGCAGTCTCCTTACCGACATAGTTTTCCACATCACTGACGTAGAATGTGGGAGCAGGCATGGATATCCCCAGGCCGTCTTTCTTTAGTACCAGGATGGGCTCGTTGAAGCCATTCTCCTCCAGGTAGTCCATGGTCAACTGATTGCCTGCGAGTTTGACCACCACGTCCTCAGAGCTATGACACAAAAAGAAGATTTTTGCTCATGTGTATGAAAACACTAAGGATACTAAGGTAGCCTACTACAGACTCATAAATTGATTATTCATTTACTCTGTTAGAATACCTGGCCTATAACCTTTTTTGTTGTTGAGCGTCCCTTGTGGTTTTAGAGACATGTCCTTATCATTGGTTTATTAATGTTTTAGTTGTGAGGATCCTGTGTAACTAAAGCTGAGACACTGAGAGAGCTCTTACTTTTCTTCTATTTCTTTGGTCTTATATGAACTCAATATTCACCAAAACAGCTATAGGCTAACGAGTATAACCCACTTCCAGGGATTTATGCTAAACTAAGCTACCAGTGTCAGACTGGGTTATTGCCACAGAGAAGAGAAGGGTATGTAGCCTATATCTAACCCTGGGCTAGATGGCAAATATTTCCCTCATAAAAATCCCAAAAGGTTGGTGTGTTCCTTAGAAGTGGGAAAGTTAAAGTGTGCAGCTAGAAACCTAGATGAAGCCAGAACGGCTGTGCCACACTTGTCTTGGATAGCCACAGCTCTTCTGGTTTCTAGGGGAGGTTTTATGAAGTGGGGGGTGGATACAGGCTCTGCTAAACATTATGTTAGAGCTCCCTCTTGTGTCATCTAAGGAGACTGCAAGGTCGGAAATGTGTAATTAGAAAGAGGAAGAGGAACCTACTTCGAATGGGAAATGCTCTGAATGTTTCGTGGGTTTCAATATGGTTTTAGTATATCAGTCTCTGGTAGGCTATGGTGCTGTACCTGGGGAAGGTGCGACTCCGTAGTTCCTTAATAAACACCTGACTGCCGTTCTGAACAGGTCGGACGTCAGTGCTTTGCCCCGTGTCATGCTTGTTCCAGTTCTTTTTCTTTTTCACTGCAGGCAATAAACAGACACAAACACGCTTGGCCAAAATTGCATTTTTTGCCAAACAAAATGCATGTTCCCCTATCTTAAAAAGATAAAACTTAACAAAGACATATTCAGTCTCCAATCATACAGTCAATTTACAAAATTATCTCAAAAAACATTAGTGCATTTTAATATAATCCCATCCAGTGTACCAGCCTGGAAATTAGTTGGTGTTTCCAAGATTGAGGGAACCTTGCTTCATAGGCTTTAGCTTATTCAAATCAAGTGCAACTTGCCACTGAAATTACTTTTCCTGGGAAGTGAACACCTGCTAGCCTACTTGAGCTTGAAACAACATGCAAGTCAACACCTAGGCAATATGATTGAGGTCATGTTCAGACTTACACGTAGACTTGCCGTGGGTCTTCTCACAGTTTGGACAGTGGTAGATATCGATATCGGGAGCTTCATCCTCATCCACCCCAACACAGCTGTAAATAAAAAGAAAACTTGAACTAACATGCATAGCAAATGGAAAGAATTTGGCCATCTGACCTATTACATTTTTAATTGTTCAACTGTTTTTACAATTATACAAGTGTTTAATAGCCTAGGACTGTGGTCGATGTAAGGTGTCATAACACCTTTCCTATCGTGAAGATTAATGTCAGTAACAGTGGTAATTATGATAAATAAGTGCTATTAATCCGCACTTATTTGAGGCAAGGAGGAGCTTTGAACTGCCGACTAAGAGCGAGCAGATTGACACATCTGGGTCATAATGCTCTCTTAGGTGTGTTAGGCTGCACAGAAATCCAACCAGTAAAACCGAATGCCTTTAAGAACTGGATGAAAAGCTGCCGCGAACGACAGGGAATTACTGCAAAAAAAAATAAAAAATATTGCTTAAGAAAATACAGGTTTGAAACGAATGACCCTAATGGCAGCCAAAGCATTCTTTGAAGGCACGACTGGAGTCAGGTAGATTCCTTCCACACGGGGGCGCTAGTTCTCCACAACAAAACGGATATTGAATTGGGAGTTTCCAGAGTGGTATTCTCTCCAGGGGTGGTGTTACTACCATACGCCACACTACTGGACCCTCCCTAGTGGCGACAAATGAGGCTGTGGGTGGTGTGTGTGTATGTTATTGAATCCTGAACAATTTAAGCATGCTTGTTTTCCCAAGAGTATACCAAAGACTCAACTCGCTACCTTAAAGCTGTGAGGACAGACTCTATTTTTCTCTTACACTTTCTTTCCTTCTCCCCTCCTTTCTCTCTCTACTTCCTTCCCTGCCTTTCTCTACTCTTCCATCCCTCTCTTCCTTATCCTATGTATCACACACTCCTCTCTGACTTTATGCATCTCTCCCTCTGTCATATTCTCTATTTCTCCCTTTCCCTCCCTCTCTCCTCCCTCGACTTTCTTAATCTCCTCTGCCCCAGCAGGCACTGTGCTGGAGCGGGAGATGTGTGGCGATACAGGGGAGAAAGCTGATACTGCCACCATCACCACAGCAGTCACACTCTGCCATCCAGCATCTCCCTCACCCCTCTCAGTGGTCCCACCACCTCTTTACATGCCCCCCCCCCCACACACACACACACACACCACTCCATCAACGTTTTTTGTTTGAGAATGAAAACTACATGACGTTGCAGAGCCATTACATAACAAAAGGCATAAGCCATCTCTCTCGCTAACCCTCTCGCTCTCCCTCTCCTCTAACGTCTACGCCCATTTCCGTCCGCTCACGCTGGTGGTGTTGACTGGGCAAACCCCTCTCCCTGGGATGACCTTCACGGCCGCATGGTCTCCTGCGGGCCTCATCCTGCTCATCCGTGTCCAGACGAGGAGGCTCTCGGGCTGGGCTGCACCACCGTGCCACGCTGCCACACAGCATCACATCTTCCAGGCTGTCGCCTCTCAGTCCCTACTGCTGCTGCTCCTGGTTGTTGTCATCCATTATTTGTGCCTACGTAACACCGTTATGTCGGGGCAGCCTTACCTCTATGCTGTGTTTGATAGCCTAAAGTGGTCATTTGGCCACATTATGACACCAGTGCATTTAAAAGCACTGATTGAAAATGATTAGAGAAATATGATTAGACAATCAATTGATTAATTAATTTACTGACTGAATCATGATGCTCGAATCATACACTTTTACCTACAATGGTTTGTTTGTCATGTCATGACAACATGAATAAATGATTAGCCGACTGAATAAAATTAAATCAAAAGGCAAATATTAGCTTGACGTGAAATTGCACATAATGAGGGCCATCATGAGAGAGGGTAAACGTAAGAAGGGCAGAAGTCCCTGGAGTATTCCCCACAGAATGGAGGGAATCCTCCTCGGTGAGCCTGGACAGGTCCTGAGGGGAAGAGCTTCTCTCCATGAATTATGCAACTGATTGATAAAACACTGAGACTGGGGACAATTAGGCACAACGCAGAGAAGAAAGAGACAGGAGAGAGAGAGAGAGAAAGAGAGTGAATGAGCTAGCGTGAGCGTGTTTAAATGACAGGGACTCTCTCAAGTGCAATATTCGGCACTATTGATGATGAATCATTGGAAACATAAAGTAAGAAAGAAGCAAGAGAAAGGGAAAAGGAAACTAAATGGGACTTCATTCACAAATCCATCAAAATGGATGCAGGATGTCACATGCCGTCCGACGAATAGGCCAGAGCGTTTGCTGACGGTGATGGGAGCAGCCAGGCAGAAAAGACTGTTTTGAAATTGAGCCTGATTTCTCTGACTAAACACACAAGGTGAAATGCTGACTCAGCATACGCGGCACATCAGGGGGGGAAAGAGGGAATGTGTGAGGCCTCCGCTGTGCCAAGAGAACCTGCCGCCTCAAACCGCCAGAGAGATGGGTGATGTCATCACTCACTACCACCTGAGGGGAATGCACCTCAACACAAACAAACTCAGCAATGGGGTGAGGGTGGGGGTGGGGGTTCGAGGTTTGGGCTTGTGTACAGAATGGCAGCTATAACAACAACCAGAGTGAAATCTTATCCCTAATGACATGACAGCAGGGGCTGTGCAGGGTATGTGACTGAGGCTGTCTGATACACATGGGCAAACACACACTGAAATATCTGACAAGAGCGCACATTAATGCATTCACATGAACAAACAGATGTCAAATATAACTCACAGTCCTATACACGTGCATACACTAATTCAGATACACACACAGACACACAATACAGCAGACTAACGAGAACTGTCCCTGTTCCCCAGATAACAAAGGCATAGCCTATGTGCAGACTTTTGGAGTACTAAAGCTGAGCATAGAGAATGTCTCACACTCATACTGGGCTGTAACCGTAAGAGGCTTACAACCAGCACTGCTTCTGCAGAGGAAATATACTCAAAAAGCGAAGTGACAACACAAAGCCTTGAAATGGAGACTATTGCTTAAAAACTGATTGTTGAGGTGCTGGAATGTTGTTGAATCTTATGATGCTGCGTTCGTCAGAGATGTTCAAGACAGCTGGAGCAAAACAACTGTTGTTTTCGGATGTTTCACTCTTTCTGGGTGTCTGGGCAGGCTGCTAAATTTAGCGCTCTCCACAGCAGACGCGTAGGCCTACACACGAAGTTACACCTGTGCAAAATGAAGTTAATATCAGAACCACCTTGAACTAAATAAAATTATTCAGTGATTTGATACTGTGTAATGTTTTCAAGCAACTACGCAGCATATAGCCTAGTTATCGAAAAGGTATCTCTGAGGAAGGGACGTCAACTAGGCTATACATGCCCATTTATAATGTTGTAGGCTACAATCATTTGCAAACTCAAAATTAAAACTGAACTGTTATTATGACTATAAGTGCACGGTCATTTATAACATTGCAATTTAGTTTGACACTGTAGTTCTTCAAGTCAAACCAGGACGCACGAGGACCACCAAAAGTTCTCGAGGAAACTGCACAGCGCGTGTCCCTACGGGTGACTGTAAACCATTATCACATTATAGCCTCTAACGAACAGCTTTGACTGGATGTCAAACACACGTACCCTAACAAAACCAGACTGAAAACATCCAAAAGCAACACGAGGGCTAAAGTGATCAGACACCCTCCGATAACACACAAACGTTTACAATGGCAATAAATCACAGAACACTGACGTTTAAAAACCTTGGCTTTATAGCCCAATATTCTGCTTGCAAGTAAATAATCTAAGTCAAATAAGAACTGCACTAAATGCATTATTCTCTGATTACTGCTAAACTAATTTATGAAGGCATTAACTATTGTGCAAGGAGGTTTTTTTTAAATGTCTATAGGCAACACAAACCCATTTTACAGACCATCAAAGGGTTAACGTTAAACGCGCGTAAATATCCCAGTCACTGAGGTGAAACGCTTGTTCTCAGTTTTAATTTATTGGGTTTGTACCGAAAGACTTATTAAGAAATGTGTGTTTGCTTCACACTCATTTTGAGCGACTTGCAAACGGCAATTTAATAGTGTTAAAAGTGAAAAGCACTATGAAACGGTCGAACTGGGCAACTTGCATTATTGCGGCGGGCTAACTAAATTGCTATGACTAGGGAGCTGTCAGTATCGCTTCAGAGAATTCAGCAAATAAAACGCAAATTCAAAGTTCACACTCTTATAAGGTTGGCGCTTTGTTTGATTACCAATGTAGTGGACAACGTTTAGGCTACTATTATTCATACAATCCATTTCCCTCTATGACATGGCTCTAGCCTGCAATGTCTAGCACAAGCGGGCTATTATTCAAACTGGATCTCCTTTCAGCTGCCAATATCTTCGTGGAACATTTGCGTTTACAGTGTTTCAATTCGGATGGAACAATGTAACCTCATAAACGCGATACACGTCCCTAGAAAGAAGGGAACAAAAAGTCCAGACAAAAGAAGGAAAAATGAATCTGGACGGTTGTGTTCTGCGAGTGGGGCTATGCTCGCAGACACCCACTGATCTCTCCCCGCTACGACAACGGCATAGGCTACGGCCGATATGGAACATGAAAAGACAGCGAAAACGCGCATCTGACACGTCTGCGATTCTAAGATGTTAATTTCTAGTGGATAATTACTTTGTTGTTGACAAAATGTTTTGTTGTTCACAAAAAATGTCTCAACCAAGCCAGCTAAATATAACTCCGCCTTCTTCTTCAAGCGGCCTCGCTCTTCTGGCATTACAAATGTAGCCAGTGAATGTGCAACATACACAGTCAAAAAACGAGTAATGACTTACAATCAATATTGTGCAAAATAACAGATAACGACACAACGTATTCATGTATTTACCTGCCGTGGAACCAATCCTTACAAGCATCACATTCGATCATAAACTGTGTTACGTCGTAAGGTAATCTGCAGATGCAATATACTGGTACAGTCGCCATGTTAGATCAATTCACAACAACGCCGGAGAGACGGGGGCAGCAGGAACCCTCCTGCAACAAAATAGCAATATGAAGATCTTCAGAGAGCTCGCTGTTCCGCTGGACATCTATTCACATCCAAGACCATTATAAATCCATGGTTGCATCCAGATCAGAATGTTGACGAAATGCCGACGTTGTTGAGTTTCCTAAAGTACATTATTCCATGCTTGCCCCCTGGTGACTGCACAGTAACGAGACTTTCATAAACCGTAAGAAAATGTGTCCTTTCATTGTAATATTGTTACGTCAGCTTGTAAGACGAAATTCACCCTCTCAAATCAAAATGAATGAATCTCATTAACACTGCAGCTGTTTCGCAGGGTATCCCGGGACGATGCAGAAACGAAAATTTCACCACTGGGGAACTCCGCGGTCGACGCCGAGGCTTTAGCATGCTTTGATAGTAAAGAATCGAGGCGATCTGAAGCCGCGTTTAATGTTATCTGCGTGACATCATTTGCCATATGGATGCGTGACACTTTAAATACGCCATTTCAAGAGCTATGCGAATTAAGAGCATTTAACCAAATAATAAATAGCCTATAACTTGATAATATATTTTCTTTCTTTTAAAAAAATAAAATAAAATTGGCTAATTGGGAATTTGCAAAATTTGCATAGCCCGAAGATAGTCTACGCATAGGCCATCACATGTTCATCGTATTTAGTACATAGGCCTATTTAATATTGTTTTAAATCAATTGTGTGATGTTATTAGCCTACATTATATCAATGTTGTGTGTTTATTCGTGTTTTGCACAAGCTAATGGGCTGGCCAGTCGGTTATTTAAATGCTCCTCATTGTGAAATTCTATTCAACTGATGGACATGTACCTACCGTTAGATTGGTTTATTTATTCTTTCCCAAGTGTTGGCGAGCCGAGCCCAACCCAAATGCGTTCTAGGGTTGAAGGCTTGGGTGGACAAAAGTGCCCTGTCTTCCAGTAGGTGGCAGACTCAACCATTTTTAAATAGTCTACGTCACAGGGAGCTTTTAGTTCATGAACTTCGTGTAGGCATACTGTAGAGTAGTGAGGGCGCTATTCCAGTGAAGAAATTCAGTGTCTGAATGACTAGTTACATAACGAAAGCAAAACCTAGGCTTTATGTTTAGATGTTCTAAAATTGTAAAAATCACACGTCTCAGAAATAAAAACAATTCAAACGTGATTATACTAAAAGAATAAAGACTTTTATTAAGCATTGTAAGTTGCATTCAATTTCCTTCAAATACACCACACCACAATCCATCAACAATCACTCAAACCCAACAGTAGTTCATTCTTGTACAATCCATGAGTTAGGAAGAAACTCCCATCAACTTACATCAAGGTAACCTATTTAGTCTTGCGGGCTGGGGACTGGGAAGTACACCATATTTCTGACCACTAATGTGCAATGAAAAGCATCAGGAGGATTAGATGGAGAAAAGTTAAGTAATGATTCTTGTTTAGAAGTACAATAAGAATCTCTTTTTTTTTCTCGTCAAAAACACTAAAAGTAAACATCAAAAATGATTACAGGTTTACTCGCTTATGCTATACTCTGAATGGGAGGATCAAGCGTCTTGCCAACTCGATTCCAGCTACGAAAGAGAGGGGGGTCTTTTAAGATCAAAGCTTTTTTTCATAGGTTTTTGTTACTTTTTTTCCAGAGACGTGTTGTGCTAATATGAATGCAGAAAACAGCAACAAAGAACAATAATGTATACAGTCATGAGTACACCAGGGTTAACAATATTTAAAGTGGCTAGATAAACTTTTTGTAACTTTTTTGTTTTGATTAAATGCAACAGAGGTCAAAACCCACACAAATTTAAGGTTAGAGCAAATCAGTTACGACTAAACAGTTAACACCTTTGATAGGACAATTACTGATTATCTGCCTTTTCAATTTTGCGAATGGGCACAGGACTTGTAGAGATGGAAGAAAAAGGACAAACATGCATAACTACACACTTTTTTTAAAATTGTGAACCATGCAGAAAGTTTAGCTGAAACAGTAGTACTAAGGTTCTACATCCGATTCAAGAAACCACGTTGATCGTTGATCACAGATGCATGGAGTGTTCGGACAGACACAAAAGAAAAACCTATTTGTGTTGTTGTTTTTTTTATCTTTAAATCGATCATTTGTATCTCCGTGTGATTTAATTTTCAAAAAAATATTTCTTGACATGTTACTTATAGACCTAAAAGTTATGACAATGAATTCATCTGAACTTAAGATGCTGTATTTAACCTACATTTACTTAAATTTTTAAAAACATTCTGCACTTTTTTTTTTTCAAAAACAATTAAAACCCACAATGATGACCCATGTGAGAAAGGTGGTTCCGTTTCTGTTATTTTTTTTTTTTTCATTTGTGAGTTTACCTTGTCAAAAAGAAAAGCATTTACTGTGACAACACAAAATCAATTACAATGGCAAATATATATGGTGCCAAGTACTGGAAGAGTTTCTCAAACTATGTCCTATAGACCTCCAAATGAAAGTATTTTTTTTCGGCTTCAGTAAGTTAAGAGAAATAATAGAAATTAACGTAAAACGTCCATATAACCAGTTTGAGACATGTAGATATCAGTGAGTTGGGAGTGCACGTTTCTACCTCATGTTACTGGTTGTATTTCCTATAGACCTGGTAGATTTTGTCGTTTGTTACTAAACCAAGAAAAGTCATCGTAGCTCTTGTTTTCACTAGGTGACAGTGAAAGAGGGATTTCATTTTCAATTTTCATTTCATCATCAGTTACATCCTCACATTCGGTTTTGTTTTATTTCTAATCTTGCTGATTGAGAGGAAAAAAATAAATGTATACCAACTGCAGGCTTTCCATCCTTCCAGATATTCCTAACCTAACTCTGAACCCTCCTCCATCCTTCACCCTCTCTATAAAAATAGGTTTGTTTTTTTCTTTACTCTTCTGTTTTTAAGACAGCAGGGCCCAGAGTCTCATCTCTGAGGCCCTCGCCGTCTGAGTTTAGTGCATTTAAGTGAGGATTAGTATTGCACATCTTAGAGTCATTACTGAAGGCACTTTCGGCTGGGCTGGACACTGGCTCACTGTTAATGGCGTCGTCCGCTTTACCGTTGAGCTGTTGCTCGGGCACCTCCAGGCCATTCTCGGCCGCCGAGCTCTCCGGCGACAGAGTCGCCAACTTGGTCTCCTCCCCCTTGCTGGGCTTCTTGCGCTCCTTGGCTGCAGTGTCATTGGCTGAGGAGGGAGCGTATGCAGGCTTGCTCTGAGGGCCAGGGAGAAGACAGGCAAACTGTTAAAGATGCTGTTAGCATTCTGAGTTCTCAAAACTGATTCTAGTCCAACAGAGATGATGTACTTTTGATAACTTGATCTTACCAATATTCTATGCAACATCCACCTCTGCTGTATACAACTCTCTGGTGTGTTTTTAATTACGTAGAACAAATGAATGGAAACAACTCGATGTGGGGCAAGAGAACCACATTACTCACTCGCTCACCAATATTCTATGGATCTTGTTACCTGTAGACTTTTCATTACTTTAAACACAAGAGAATAGCGAAAGACTGAAACGGGGACAATCACAAGTAAATGCTCTGCATGGGTTCTTTAAAAAGCTTAATCATGGGTTACTCAAAAAGCACTACAGAAACGTTTCTATATAAAGAATCTCGCCCAGCTTTCTGAAATCCTGTATAGGTGATGGTCAAAGAGTCCTTGCATGACAGGTTTGCATGAAGGGCCGTTAAAAGGCATCTACTGGCCCCAGCTGTGGCGCAACTGGCTGGGGCACCTGCACCATGTGCCGGCGACCCGGGTTCGATTCCCGCCCCGTGGTCCTTTCCGGATCCCACCCCTGCTCTCTCTCCCATTCACTTCCTGTCACTTTCCACTGTCCTATCATTAAAGCAAAAAAAAGGCATCTACTGATGAAATTATATAAATTACCTACAAAATACCAACACATTTTGGATAATCGGTTTTGTCACCTGCTTCCCCAAGATATAATAATTGTAAAATATTATTAGATAAGTCTACTAATTTTGACATTACAATGAGGTGTGTACTGACCAGACAATTGCCAATCAGTAGAGAAATGTGTTGTTAAACATATCTTGCTTGAGGATATGAATGTTTGCAAAGCAACAGTAAAAGGAATGTATTAAAAAGTTACTTGTTGACAAATAAAGTGTGTATCTGTTTCACAGTTTAAATGCTGCTATCTAGGCTATCATTTCCTCAAATACCACTAAAGACATTGAAAACAAACCTTGACTGTCTATAAAACTGACGTTAACTACAAATATAAAAAACATAAAATCCCAATGTCTTGCAGAAAGAAAAATGTTTAGTCTTAACACATAAAGACCACTTGAGCCAAGCATTACCGCTGAAAAGATAAATGCTTCTCATTAATAATGTTATGCTTCTTATATATAATGTCTTCCAAAAACCTGTAAGATGAGGTGTCTCAAAATCAATTACAGGGAGGTTATTTGAGGACGAGAGACACTCGGCTGATAAGTATGAAAGCAGTTTGGCAGCAATACTATAGCTGTGTGATTTCAAAAAAGACTGAGCTCAGCAGCGTCACAGCTTCACAGGTGCCTTTTTTATTTTATGTGGATTAAGAAAACTTATCAAAGCAAACAACAAAAACAGGATTGGTGTGTGCACTAATCTATGCATTTGTACTCAAATGTTTTGGTATATTTTTGGCACTATGTGTTTTGTTGTTGCCTCAAGACAAGAAAAGGTAAATGAATGACCATTTACTGCAGAGTGAGATCACATGGCTCCTGTTGAGCCAGTTTTGTAGTTCTATTTAGTTTCTACTGGTGGTCATCCGAAACTCATAGAACCACAGTTACATACGTAACCATCGATTTGTGAAGTCAAAACAATTCCTACTTCAGAATAAGAGCACAAAGCTAAAAAGACAGCTTTTTGGAATACTGAAAGTAGAGGGCAGAAATCTATGACAGAGAAATCTAAGACAGACGTTGGTGCACCTAAATGTTTAGTTTCTCCTTTGAATTACCGACCAAATATACACATCCACCCCTCAAATGAAATTTCACATTCATTTTACCAGTTTGTTAATTCCAGATATGTAAGACATGTTTGCTTCTGTGAGATTAAATTGTTTGTATAAAGACCAGAGAAGACAGCAACGTGTGATTACCATGTCCGCCAGACTGATTCAACTGAACCACAAGCCTCTGTCTGACATCTAACTCTTAGGGTTAATTAAACATGTCCACATTAACATGCAGTAAACACATGTTGTCACAAGAGGAATATCTATATCCACTGACGACAAAAATGAAGTCATATAATGAATGAAGGAGAAAGGAGTCATCTTCCTTCATTAGCCAGAACATACGGTGTCCGAAAACGATTACGGTGACCTGCAGGCTATTATTTCCTGACATACCAGATTACACTGCAGTGCTCATGTGCTTGTTGTCTTCCTGAGTGTGATACTAAGGCAAAGTTGTATGGATGTAGTATGTGTGGACCTGACTGTTGAGCAAAGCCAGTGACTCACCTGATATGAACCCTGACTCTTGAAACCTCTGCCATGGTATTTGGCTCCTCGACCAAAGGTGCGAATCACCGGAGTAGAGATAACTCCTCTAGGTCGACTACAAGGAAGGGACATGTACAAGATGTAACATGCAATTATCACAGCTGATTATCCCCTTACGATGAACGGGACTATTCCTAGATGTTTTATTGTTTTCTCCTTAACCATAAGTACAGGTTAAGATTCTTTACAGCAACAGCCGTTACAAATCCCTTAAAAGTTCTGTAAAATGATTTGATGGAAATGTTCAACAGAGAAGAGAATAACTTTTACACTGCAAAAACTGCTTATCTAATACAATCTAACCAATATTATTAATCTTATATCAAGATAAAAAAAAATAGTTTGTATTGTTTTCAGTATAAAGAGACTTACCTAGCGCTTTCTTGTGAAATCATTTGACTTAATTTAAGAAATGTTTGACTTATTTTAAGACATCTCATCCTGAAAACAAGCAAATGTTTCTGCCAGTGCGTTAAGTAAATTTGTCTTGATAAAACTCCTTAAAACAAGTCAAAGTCTTCTTAAATTAAGTCAAAATGATCTTTCGAGAGAGCGCTAGGTAAGTCTTTTCATACTAAAAACAATACCAAATTTTTTTGACCTTATTATAACATTAATAACACTTGGTTGGATTTTTTTGCAGTGTAAATACCTTTTTTTACAAGGATATTTTTTAAATCATCATCATAGTACTTTAACATCAAATCAATAGGACTTTCAATGAAAGGGCAGTTCACAAATTCAATATAAAAAAGAAATAACATAATAAGCAACGCTGAATTTCTTTGCCCAGCTCCTGCATTACTTTGCTAGAGGAGAGCTGGGAAGCCAGTGGTATGGGTCAGTGTCCCAGCTCCACGGCAGCTAGTAACTCACCCTCTGTTTGGTCCCCCTACCGACACCACCTGGATGGGGAAAGCGCCTCGGCCGCGGCCACGGCGACTGCCAGCCCACTGGCCCACCACTGTGCCAGCGATCTCCAGTTTGCCACCTTGCGAGGAGATGGTCGGAAAGCCTAGGGGACAAAAAGAGCAGTCGTTTCAAAATGGCAGCCAGGGGAACACAATGCCACAGACCTCAGCAGTTCAAAAGGAGTTAACTGGGAGCCGTTCCACAGTTGCCTTGTGCTTCCTCTAGGTAGGAGGTTTAGGTTTTAGATTTAAAAAAGCTCCATTTTGATTTCCCACTCTTGTGGACATTTTTAGTCTGATTCCCCAAAAGGAATTACAAGGTCTTGGATATTTCGGACTTTTTTATTGGGGGAATTAATTATGCATTGTTTCATTTACAAGCCTAAGCCCAAATGAGCCAGTATATTTTTATTTGATCACCCTGTGGCAAAAGTCACACTCCAAAAGAAAAAAACAGAGCACAGCCTATGTTATAACCTTGTCTAGAATGCTAGCACTTAGTACTTTGTTGGATTAAATAGGTGGTTTCTAGACCTCTGTCCATGCTTTGCATACCTGACTGAACACAGCCACCTCTTATCAAGTACAGTAGCATAATTACACAGTCCAAAAGATGTGCTTCGAATGGTGATAAGAGATATACAGGGCAGTGAGGCCTCGTGCGCACAACTGAGAGCCTCTACCCATGACCATATATTCAGAACTATTTTTGGAACAAAGCAACCTCATTCATGCACAGGAGAAGAAAAGTTAAGACATCAGCCTCTAGGTGGCACTTGTGTACTCAGGCAGGCACTCTTACCAGGCACACCTCTGCCCCTGGCCTGAGGTGGTGGCATGGGTGGTGGGGGGTAGAAGTTGCCGTTGGGCGGGGGGTAGAAAGGCATGCCGTGCGGCGGCGGCGGCGGTGGGGGGAAGGGCACGGGGTGCGGCGGCCGGGAGAAGTTGAGTCCCTCCAGGATACTCTGGCGCATCTTCTCCACCTTAGCCACGAGTTCAGTCTGCACACACAGAAACGTTTACATTCACACAGACATTTATCCCCAAGCCACTTACAAAAAATGAGGAATTACATTCAAGCCACAATGCAGAAGAGACCTTAGGTAACAATGAACACCACATCAATCAATTCTAATACCAGGGGATGAGGGCGGAGAAGCTTTAAGTACTAGTCAAAGTGTAGTCGAAGGAGGTAGAGGAGGGAAGAACGGGAAGAACATGGTAAGAGCATACTAGGTTGATTAGGGAATTTGACTTACTAAGTGAGCTAATGTGCAGTCTTACACAATGGCACACAATGCCCATGAGGGACAGTACTGGGGTTTAATCATTCAAACTACACGATCACAAAAATATATTTTTTTTCACGACCCTCTTATAATTTTCAATATCAGTGCCATAAGCAGGTATGAGGAGCAATATAAGTGGGCTCCAGTGGGCTTTTACTCAATCATACATGGAAAATTCGGTTTAACACTTTACAGTAGCAGGAAGTCTCCTGGGGTGGAGAAAATAAAATGTGTGTGTGTGTGATGAATGACAGAACACAGGAAGTGACAGGTCTGTATCAGTCATGCGTCAGAATTCAACCTCACAGAGAATAAGCAATGCTTCATGGTTCAATAGTCCCGATCAACAGTGAGGAGACACAGTGGCCCTCATTTATGAAACGAATGTATGACATAAAACAGGCGTAGGACAAGCGTACGCTCATATCCACGCAAAGCATGGCATTTATCAATCTGAACGTGAGCATTGGCCACGCTCAAATCTCAAAGTTCAAGTTTTTGAAGCGGCATGTTATGTTGACACATTTGATGGCTTAGGATAGCCATGTGTGGAGAGAATTACTTTCGCTTTGCAAAGCGCAACAATCATAAATTATTTTTTTCAAGGGACAAATGGCAGGTGTCGTATGGTTTTGTAATTAATGTATTTGTAGTATGATGTGTTCTCTCTGCAAAATAAAGTCTGTTATACTTAGTTTCCCGGCTTCCTTAATGCTACTTTTCTGCCTGTCAAAATTAACATGATTAAGCTGGATTTGCAACGTCACTGTGGCTATCTCAAGGTCAGAAATGTTTCTCTTTTGGACATATAATGCACCTCTATGTCGTATATTGTAGGGGCGAGTCCTCTAAAATGAGTATATATAGAGGCGTGATATTTTCATTACGCTTGTTTTCAGCCGCCACATTTACTAACACACGTTCATTCCAAGAACGATAGGGGGGCTAAGGGCCGCTCACACCAAGAACGATGACTATAATGATAACGGAAAAAAGTATCGTCCTAGCTAATATGAATGACGATGTCCACACATACACTATAACGCTAACGGCATGGAGAACAATATCGTTGGAGATTCCTTTCGAAGCAATTTTGAGAACGATTAAAAGCTGACAGCCAATCAGTTTTCAATTTTAGCAATCACATTCATCAACACGAGGAGAGACTTGCCTTATCGCTGGTTAGTGTGGATGCTTTTATCTATATAGTTATTGCTTGGTTGATAAATGAGGCCCAGTGAGTTACTGACTTTTTCACTCAGTGTGTTGATTCACTTCTACAACAGCCTACAATAGATATGTTGGATGTGGCCACAACCTCTCAACACTGTTCTGTGACATTAAACCTTTGGAATATGCATCACAAATACAACTTGATTAATAATAATCTTTTTTTATTCAAATAGATGCCCCAGAGATGCCACTGGGGTAAAGCAGAAAGGCAAGGAGGTGCTAGGACGCTAGATGGACCTGACCGTACCTGACCATCACAGAGGTCGATGAGTGGGGCCTTGTCCCGGTTAGCCCTGATCAGTTTGCTTTGGAGCAGCTTGCCGTCGAAGTACATCCAGGGGCAGCAGTGTTCCCAGGGGATGGGCTGCCCGCACACGTCATTGGCGAACAGCGCCATGTCCACGCCGCTCATGAAGAGTGCCGCCAGCTGCACTCCGCGCGGGTCCAGGTTGTCGATCTGCAGGGTGGAGAGAGGGGCACACACACACACACACACACAAACGCTTAAGGGCCTGGTGTTTCAGTGCGGACACAGACAACAAGATGGCCCCACCACCCCCGTAGCCCCTACCAAAAAAGCCATTCTACCAATCAGCCACTACACCCACCAACCCCAATCTTAGGACAGACATTAGACGCCAAACCACCCCTCCCCTAAAATCAGCAGTCAAGCAAGCGCAAAGCATCCAGCAAGCATGAGTAGCATGAGCAGCAGCTCAGCCCCAACCCCTGTCTTACATCCCCCAAGCATGTACCCCACATACACTACTACAACACCCAGCCCCGGCATAGCCCACGGCCCACCTCTCTCTACCCAGCCAGCCAGGAAGCACACAGCAAGCAGCTTACAGGAAGCCAGCCAGCCAGCCAGCAAGCAGTGACAAGAGGCAGTCACGCCTCGACGAGAGCCCACACAGAAGCAAGACAGCAGCACTGGGACAGACATACAGAAAGCACATTGCTCATGTGGATGGCTTACGCAGTGGTGTGTCCTCTTTTTTTGCCTTCCTTTTTTTGCTCAAATTCAATAAACATATTTGGAATTGTTTGAAATCAAAGAAGAGAGGGGGGTGGCAGCAGGCAAGGGAAGGCCCTTGCACACACTTTTTGTGAGCACAGTCAACCTGTTGAGGTTGACGACAGTAAACCATCCACACACATACAAAGACAAAAATGAACACCGAAAAAAGCCCACACACACACACACACACACACACACACAAAGACGCTCCTCGCATTTGTATCATCCACAAACATATGCGAGACTGATCTTTTCCCTGCAAAGCCAGCTCTTTGGGGAACCCATGCTTGGATAACGCATTTAAAAGGCTTGTTTCATTTAAGCACATTTTCTTGCCATATGCATATGAGGAGTGTCCAGTGAAAAACTGCAACCTGAATTCTACAGGACCCTTTCAGTTTCGCCCAAACATTTAACTAGTGAAAAATAGAGGCCTACAGAGCAAGTTTGGAGCTTTGGCTGTGCACTGCGAGTGAAGACATGTTCACAACACACTCCTCATACAACAGCTCCTACTGAATCACCTTCAGTTCCTGCAGCTGGTCAGGTTCATAAAGTTTAGGAGAAAGTGCTTGGGCTAGGAAAGCGTCTAGTTCGTTACGACGTAAAAGTCTTACTCCTGGCCATTGTAACATAAACCTGAAGCAAAAACACAAAGGAGTAAAAAAATATTATAGAAACACAGGAACTGAATATCTATTCAATTCAATGTATATTCTACTTCTGGACTTCAAATCTACAACTCATCACATTTTTGCATCTCACAATCTCCTTTAAAATGTAAAACCTGAATAAAAATGTAAAAATGTTTCAAATGGTAGTGCTCAGTATATTTTAAGTAATGTTGACATCTAAAATGTCATGCTGTAGTGAAAAGAGAGAGATCCAACATGGTTGAGAGTGGTACGTGGCATCCTGTGCAGAGCTTCGTTAGCCAATGAAGGACAGGAGAAACCGGAGGACCTTAAGGCACTTGTGGGGGGGACGTGTCGATGCCCCTGGAGTTGGCGGCCCACTCACCGCAACACGCAGCAGAGCACCAGTAGTGACGTGGGCACGTTGGCAGGGTTGAGCATGGCAGGCGTGTCGGAGCGCATGCAGGCCAGGAAGGCGCGCATGCGGCGGTTCTTGTCCTCCACGGCCTTGCCCAGCCACAGCTTCTTCAGGTTGGGGCAGGTCCACTCCCGGAACGGCAGCGCCTCCACGAGCTCCGGGGTGTGCGGGGACTTGCCCTTGTAAGCCGCCCACTCCTTTATGATCACTGGCTGGTCTGTGGGTCAAGAGGGGGAAAGGCTGTTGATATTTGAGGTCAACAGCCAATCAACTTCCAAATACCCTCTCCCTTCTCAAAGCAATGTGTGGATTGACTGGAATTATCCATGGCTTGATCCAAGCTACTCTGCTAGTTTCCTACTGACAGAGCCCCAGCTGTATATGAACACTGGGCTCTGTGAAGAGCTACTGGCTGAATTTGACAGAAAGAAAAAATCCTAGACTGCAGCTGTAACTCTGTGTGTAAAGGAGAGCATGATTCTGAAATAATCTGGCAAATGGCAAATGTGTCACAGGAAAAACATTTATTCTGTATCCAGACATAACTGTGGGAAGAGATAATTCTTCATCTTGACACAAGGGGAAGGGTGGGGCCACTCTGATGTACAGTGTGGTTTTCAAAGAACCTCCACATAATTCATTTTCAGGGCATTCAGATTTTCTCTACACATATAAGCACTGAAACTGAAGTTTAACATGCTTTGTTTTGGACCCTAAAGCCGTTGATAAGACCTCTTGGGACAATATATATACTGCACCTGCACGTGCCAGCCGTGTGTGTGTGCGTGTGCGTGTGCGTGTGCGTGTATGAATGTGTGCATGTGTGTGTGTGTGCGTGTGTGTGTATGAATGTGTGCATGCGTGTGTGTGTGTGTGTGCGCGTGCGTGCGTGCGCGTGTGTGTGTGTGTGTGTGTGCTGGCATGAATGTGCGCATGGCGCAGGTGCGTGTAATATGTATGCTGAATGTGTGTGTGTGTGTGTGTGTGCGTGTGTGCGTGTGTGCATGAATGTGTGCATGCGTGCACACGCATGCTTGTATCCCTCACATTCAGGGAGGCGGTTCCTCCTGACGGCGAGTCTCTCGGCCTTCTTCTTGGCTTCGGCCAGGCTGAAGAGCACTCCGTACACATACTGACGAATAGGCCTGAACAGCTGCACGGCGGAGGGCAGCTCTTTGTTGGCCTCGTCCTCGATGCTCACCCATATCTTTATCTCTCCCTGCGAGGCACAGACCGTCAAACAAACACACACACACGTTAACACCATACATAGGGGATGAGGGATCTGGGACAACAGATGCATAGAAAAGACCCATGCATACATCAGTGCATTAACTCAATCACCTGACATGGCCTAAACACACAGAGGCATTTCAACATTTCTACTGGTAGTAACCTAAAAGGATGTAAAACACCGAGTTACGTAAGGGATAATGTATAGAATGTATAGCACCCTTCTTATTGTCTCAAGTGATCACACACAATATACAACCACAACCAAACAACTTCCGAGATAATATAGACAGACAATGTATATCAATAATTTTCTATTTAAAATATTCCTTTGAATTTTTTTCAAAATGCAAGAAATGTAGGCATGAAAAGATGAGGGCTAAACGTTTAGAACTGGGAGACTTAACTTGTGGAGATGAATGAATATGGATGGATTCTTTAACAAAGAGAATTGTAATGGGTCCATCCTTTAGATATAGTGCTGCCTTCTGGCATGAAGAATTACCTCAGATTTGTGTCATTCACTTTTAAAGGTTTTCGCAGGAAGATGGCTGATGTATGCTTTGTGAGGATCGTACATGCCGCTCCTAGTAATTCATACTGTGCTGTGCTGCTTGAACACTTGTTCATGCAAAAAAAAAAAAAAACTTTGAATCACTAATGAAAGCAAAGTCTTTCATACTTTTTGGTATTAAGCAGCCCAAACACGTTAGCTGTATCCCTCCAGTAGTACTGTGGAGTCCACAGTAACTATATGCTGTGTAGTTTTTAAGAGTGTATACAAGTACAGTGTCATGTGCAGACTGTGACCAGTCACACTCCCTATCAGTTGATTAGGCTATACAAAATACTGACAGATCCTCCCACACTAACAATATGTAAACAATACTAAATGTAAAACAAAACAGCTTGTTAGCTTAAAAAGTAAAAAGGAAACGCAACAGGAACTCTGCTGGAAGGAAGGGTTGACCTCTCATTTGCATCAGGGAACAAAAGAGGATGAATGCTATTCTGTTTGACTAGTGAGCTGTAAACTCAAAATAAACAAACCCATACAGAGAACACGCCTTTCTGGTCAAGTTCTGGATTTGAGACCAGACAGTGCTACTGCCACAGCTACAGTCATGTTCAATGCAATGGCATAGAATCTCACATCTACTTCAGAAAAAAAAAATACTACTTTTTTTAAGTAAACTAGTTCACCACAAGTGCATGTCTACAAGAGCCCAAAAGCACACAAATCAAGACAAATCTCAAATAAAGAAAAAATAATTGTGGGTGGGGCACAGAAAGAAAAAACAGGTCCAAATTTATATCGGAGTTCTCAATATGTAGATGAGTGGTATATTTAGCTCCTGCAGCACTTCAGTGAGGAGTCAGGGAACTGGGGAAGACACAGGCTATTTCTCTTCTCCTCCAACCCTTGAAGCTCGGGAGTGTCCCGGCATTAACAGACACAGCCTTACCAGAGCTAGACGTCATATAGGATAGAAATGCTTAGAGAAGCCCAATAAACAGATGAGATACTACAAGAGATGAGTAGGAGTAGTTGTATCCTTAAACAAGGACATGGTAGGTACGTATATTGGTACCTACCAAAACTGAACGAGGGCATGACAGATGTATGAGTATGTGAATTTAATAAGGACAGCCTGTGTCCCGAAGGGATGTCTGACCTTTGTAAATCTATGCCTACCTATGCTTGATGAAGACAAAGAGGATGTTTATGTTATCACACCATTAAAAAGATGCAATGTGTGTATAGCTATTAAGATAGAAGAAGGCTTGGTATAGTGTAACCTTGTCAGGGCAATGGAGATGTTCTAACAATGTTCTCTAACCCCATTTTAGGATGTGACAGGCCTTTTTAAGTATGGGGTGTGCATAAGCTTTGCTGGGGACTATGGATGCAGAAGTATGTAATGTTGGACCTGGTACATAGTCAGACAGTTATCAAACCATGCTGAGGACATACTGATCAACCCAACAGTGAGTAAATATGTGGTATGCACTATATACTATAATGGTATATATTACCAATTAGGGCTGGGCGATATATCGATATATCGATATATTTTAAAATGCGATATGGAATTAGACCATATCGCATATATCAATATAGTTCAAATTTGCGCCATGATCCTTGCTCCACGCAAGCTGATGACAGGGTGCTCTCTGCACTGCTGTGAAACTGCACGCTACTTTTTTCATATAAATATATTTATTTCAGAAAAAGATTGGCCTATTTTATTTTATAGGCTTTTTTTATTTAAGATATTTTTTTTATTTAAATGTGCACCTTACAGAGCTTTGATTTCTAAAAAGGCACTCCAGTTTTATGTGTACATTTTATTGTTATTTGAGTAGTGAGTTTTCAATAAAACTACTCATATTTGACTGAACATTTAATTTTACAGCTCTAACTTTGCAGAAAAAATATCAGGATATAGATCGTCTATCGATATTCAACCTAAATATATCGGAATATGACTTTTGGTCCATATCTCCCAGCCCTATTAGCAATGTGCATGAATTCTACATAAATAAATGTGCCTTTCTTGCAAGGAAGTGTAAGAGATTCTACATACTCGGCGACCAATCCGGTGGCGCGACAATCGTGGACGCCAAAATGGCGTAGATCTTGCTGGCGCGCCAGGATTTTAGCCAGGTAGCACGACACCGTGACGTAAAAATGACGTAGATCTTGGCGGGCCAGCCAGGATTTTAGCCAGGTAAGCGCCAGGTGTAGCGCACCACCTTTTTTTCAGGCGAAGCGACAAAGCGGAAACAGGAAGATGGACTAGTTCGAGGGCGTTTAGAGTTGCAGTTTTGTTACAGTCGTGAATTTTTAATAGTTTGCTGGATAAGTTAACAAAGTTACCAGCGAGAGTTGCAACACATGGAATTAAGAGGAAAGAATAGAAACGATTTATTTTATAAAATTATTTATAAATGTTTACGGCGCTTCTGTGACGTCACATTGTCGCGCTACCGGTCGGGTGCGTCGAGTATGTGGAACATTTAATGGGGATAATGTCCATGGTGGCGCATTGACCTCTGACCTTTGTGAGGACGTGGTAGATGTAGGGGTACATGAGGCCCTTCTTGTGCCTGTGCTCGGCCACACGCAGCACCTCAGGGGCCACCAGGGGTAAGGGGGGTGTGGTGATGTCCATGTGGTTCCTGGTTGGCATGGAGAGCAGCGATGGGATAGCGGGGTTGATGCAGTGTGGGCTGACCACGTCCAGTACGGGGCTCACCGGGGAGGTCACACACGGGTCAGTCTGGGGGAGGAAGGAGGAACACACGAGGAAAACGATGAGAAGCTGCCATTTCAACATCATTAAAAGAGTAACACACATATGTACCTGTCTATGTGTAGAACAGGGGCTCCTAATGTATTAAATGGGCATATGGGAAAGACCTTTAAATCTCATAATTGTTGCAGGAGTCCATCTAATTTACCAGGTGATCACACAAATCCAGGGGTGCTCCTGCTATGTAGAAATACACAAATGCTTGAGAGACCAGAGGGGCATAGCATTTGGATATAATAAGGCATTATGAAAACGTCCTACAGAGAGCAGTGAGTAGTTTGTGTTGCTTCCGAGATGATTCAGCAACAGTGGAAAGTGAGGCCTCTCCTGATACACAGTGTTCCACCACCAGAATGGTTTTATTTATGAATCTGCCTCAAGGGAATAGAACTGTACAAAGAAGTGCCCTCTGTGGTGCAATCCTGGTGTCTCTATTAACAGCTTACACCACTTCTCAATCATCACATCCAGAAAAGTCAAAATCAAGAATGAAAACTAACACTTTCATAGGGTGTTTTAATCATACCATACATTTCTGTGCAAATTGTGCTTGACTAAGCATGAAGACCAGTGGATATGCAACCTCCAACTAATGTTGTCATTCCGCTGATGAAAAGTGAATGTGTTCCACCTTGTAAAGAAACAATGTCCACACTTCGGGCCCTTGCCACCACTCAAATACTTATTGGCTCATACGCTCGTATGATGTTTCCTGACTCCCAGATCTCACTCATAGCCATGGTACAATGTGGCCATTCAGATGTGAATCTGCCAAAGCTGTTCTGATCCAGGACTCTTACTTTTATTTGATCCCCGAGGTCTTCTTCTGGTATGTTGTCTGTCTGATTTCCTTGTTTTTCCCATCCTTTATGGTCATTTAGATGACTGTGGAATGAAGACATACCCCTGTGCATTAATAACAGAAGCACACATAGAGCACACGCACAGCCAGGCAAGGCTGAACTACTGTAGGACTGAGTGGAATGCAAAGCCCTGTCCAAGTCACCTCCATGTCACAATACACAGTGCTGCTGTTGTGTGAACTTCTCAGATACTCCAGGCACTTTTGTAGCCACTCTGGCTATCCAGCGCTGCGGCAATAAATGACTGTGTGGTTTTTATAGGTCAGACTGACAATGGCCACAATGGGCCAGCAATATGCACTTTTCTCAGGCAGAAATGGGATTCTGCTGTCTGGACTCTGGACCACTATGGATAATTTGACATATTCACACAATCTTTCGAAATATTCTCATCAGAGCCTGACATATCCAGGGCAGTCCACAAAAACTGAGTTTTAAACATTTCCACAGCTACATTAATAGACATATTTAACCTGACATGACCTATGAGGCTCTGGGTTATTTGGTATGGAATGACCCATTTGGGTCTTCTCTCAATATTGGCCATTTTGAGCATGCTGTACCATGGCACATAAAATTACGCAAACAGTCAACAGCTACAGATTCGTATCACCATGAGTTGGGGCATAAAAGCACAATAAAATGTACCGTGTTAATTGCAGAATATATTACAATCAGTGAAATCATTCATTCCCAATAAACCTGGCTGATGTGTGTGTGTGTGTGTGCTGGGATCTCACTTGGCAGTGGTGCCGGTGGACTCCTCGTTCTCAGAGGATGAGGATGTGGAGGAGGTGTTGAAGAACGCTGGGTCGGTGTGGTTGGGGCTGTCGCTGCCCACACTCCCCGCGCTGCCCGTGTGGCTGGGATTGATGGGGGATGACCTCTCATAGAGCGGTGTGTGCTGCTTCCCTTCATGAGGAATGTTGCCGAAGCTGTTCTGATCCGGGAGGACCTTCCCTGCTGCCTCCACGGCGGCAGGACCAGGCTCGGCCAGCGGAGTGGAGAAGGCATGCTGGACCTGACCCGCAACTCACCCATTTTACAATACATGACACGCTCCCCAAATCATCCACTTTACAATTCATGACACGCTCCCCAACTCACCCACTTTACAATACATGACACGCTCCCCAAATCATCCACTTTACAATACATGACACGCTCCCCAACTCACCCACTTTACAATACATGACACGCTCCCCAAATCATCCACTTTACAATTCATGACACGCTCCCCAACTCATCCACTTTACAATACATGACACACTCCACAACTCACCCACTTTACAATACATGACACGCTCCCCAACTCACCCACTTTACAATACATGACATACCCATGAATTGTATGGATTGCAAACAGTGGCAAACATTCGTGGTGCACATGTTTTCTTTGAACAGTTAAATTGGAACGATTTGGTGTTAACATTCCAATGTAACAGTAATTGCATTGTTGCCTTCGTCAAACTCATGTCCAGTTCCACTGTATGTTCGCGGAGAACTACCTCCTCAGACTGTTTGCGAATGTTCACAAACATTTGCCAAAAATCCAAGGCTAACGGAAAACTGTTTGCAAATGTTTGCCTATGTTTGCGCATTTGAACGCACCTCAGTTGTAGTGGCGCTAAGTTAGGTGGAGCCAGTTACTCACCCCAGGTTTGATGGGAAGGGGAGCCTGTGGAATGTTGAGCATTGGTGGAGGTCCGTATTGTGGCACAGCTGCAGACACTCCAATCTGATTTGGTCTGGCTGCAGAGAACAGAGCAAACAGGCACACAGGGCTGTCAACAGGCCCGCCACCAAATCTGCCTACTCTTAGACCCGCTCCAATTCCCTAACAGAACCCTTCTTACATGCTCTTAACACAACACTCTGAAGTGCCTCTACCTCTCAGGGTGCCATCTTCAGCTGTTAAGGGCTTCTTGCTTTGTGTTTATTACAAAACACTCTTCACTGGATTATTCTGAACTGCAGAGGTATAGTGGGGCCTGACTACAAGGAGGGTTCCAAACAGATGGAACAGATTCACTTCAAAATGCTTCTCTGCTCTAATTTTCATGGTAGGTTACTGTTAAAAGAGCATGTTTCGATATTAGGCATCCTTCTGAATAAAATAAGAATGAAGCACTCTCAGTCAGCCTCAGTGTAGAGAGGCTGAATCTTCTCCTCAATGGAATTAACACTTTCACTGAAGAGGTGAAACAGAATTCTTCAGTAAACATCCATTTCCTGTGACGCATGATGCAAAGGCACATATATTGGAAACGTCAAACTGTGAAATGTAATCAATATAAAATGCAGTGGGAGACTAGTTTACTACTTAGGACACAAATAGGCAGCAGCTGAAAAGTCATGAATTGCTCATGAATTCAATGCACTTCACCCTAGTCAAACTGGCTGCAGGCTACAATGTACATAATCTGTGGGCAGAGACATGATAATCCCGTGGCCTGTTCAGATGTGTGTAGGCAGAGCACACACACTATTCTAGAGTGCACAAGACCATTAACAAGCCTACATACTTCAAGCTGGCCTCTGAGCATGGAGAAAACATATTGAGGGCGTGCGTGCTTGCTTGCTTGATCTGCTCTACCATAACAAGCTAGCCATTAGAAAAACCCCGAGTCAGATTGCAGGACAATTTACAGGACCTAAGCTAAGCATAACGCTGTGGAGTTTCAAGCACGCACACACGCGCACACACACACACACACTTCAACTTCAGCCTCTTTAGGAATGAGCCACCTCAGAATCTATGCCCTCACTTCTTTCAGCTGGGGCTGGTTGAAGGGAGTGTTTTTGTTTCTTTCTTTCTCTCTCTCAATCTCTCCCTCATCCCCACCCCGTGCCCCAAGTCCCCTCAAACTAGGCTTGTGTAGTCACTACACGAGAGGCGCCTTTTTTTAAGGAGCCTATTTGTATGCACAGGGCATAGTAGCCATTCCAGAGTGCACACAAGGTCTGTGGCGAGAGGGGAAATTTCTCACATTACTGCGAACTCCTCCACGCCTGTCTCTTCCTGCACACGAACACAACCTGCCTCTCAGCACACGCGCTACGACAGGAAGTGGTATAGGATGGAATACCGGACAGAGGCAGGAACATTAGATAGAGGAACCATAAACTTCAAAGTGCTTGAAAATAGATGAATAATGCAACTAATGTTTTTGGAGTCAAGGATAAAGGAGAAAAAAGTGCAGGGGAACCATTAAATATTATGCCATGATAAAACCACTTGGCCCACATATAATGTTCTCACATTTACTAAGTGTGCCAAGTGTCACAATGACGAGTCCCAGGCATCGTTAAGTCAGGCGTAAAAGAAGCAATCTGGGACCTCCTTACCTAAATAAGGAGAGAAGTGAGGAGGCTTGCTGGCAGTTGAGTAGTACTCCACAGCCTTCTTGAAACGGATCACCTTGTCGTCGGTTCTGGACTGGAACACAGAAGCCATATTAAATGCAGGTTGCAGCGGAGTCCGGAAAAGCTGCTCTAGGCCAAGTCTGGTCAAACCTGGTCCAGAAATTCTCCCAAATCAGCGGCTATATCAGAGTTGTTAATGGACAGTAGCCAGGTTTACAAGGACAGTTCTTTTGTCATTACGATTAAACTATAACGATTTAAAAATGTGTGCCGTCTGTTTACATGGGGTACATTCTATTCCGATCAGGTGCTCCCAAGTGCTTTAGAATCTTTGATCGGAATAGCCGTTGTTGCATACTTTTCCTTGAGAAGATACAGCAGGCAATCCATTTGAAAAAGTCTTCAATATGACAACAGAATTGCTAAAATCCTGACACACAAAGACTGCTCTGAATCCCCATAATAAAAAGAAAAAATGACCTGCAACCTCTCGACTTTGAGCATCTACTTACCTGGGAGTGCTTAAAGATGTCTTTCGAGATAACCTCCAGGTCATTGACGTCCTTCATGTTGCGGACGTACTCGGCGACAGCCCTGATAACCACGTCACAGGGCGGCAGGACCAGCTGGTGGGCACGTACCTGCAGCAGAGCGAGCAACCCATCACACCCTCACCCAGCCAAAGCTCACGTCTGCGCTACAATGTGATGGGTCGGTTCATGGCCGTCAATGGGAACAGCCAAACTCTCAGGTGACTCAACAGATGAGGTCATACCACTAAGGCCCCATACATTTGGTGGTAAATGACACAAGCTTAAAGTGCAAAATCCTGATTGATTAATAAACATTTGATCGATTAATCTGTTCATTTTTTTTTCTATTATTGTTTGTCAGTGTTTCCCACAGTTCAAGTTGACATCCTCAAATGTCTTGTATTGTCCACACCCAAAGGACATTCAGTTAACTGTCAAAGAGGAGTAAAGAAACCTGAAAATATTCAAATTTAAAGAAGTTGGAGTCACAGAACTATGATTTTGAAAAAGAATTCTCAACACGACTTGGCAAATCAATTACCAAAATATTTGGCGATTAATCTCTTGATTAATTAATTGTTGAACACAGTTGTAGAATTAAAATGGTTTCTTTTAATGTTCTTCACCTTCACCAGTGTTATTTTGATTCAATTCACTTTCTAGCCAATGACAAGCATTAAAAGGGTAAAAAGAAATGGTGATAAGATTACTAACACATGCATTGTGCACCAATGCATTTCACTGGCAGATCAACCTAGTACTGACAACACTACTTGGGAAATGAATAACATCTATGCCATGCCATAACAGCCGCAAAACATAGATATAATTATTATGGGTCAATTCTCTGTTGGGGGTGGGGGCCTAGATATCCTTCTGTGTTTGGCTGTTGTTGCTACATCAACTGAAATATCTGCAGGCATGGGGGATGTAGAGGTGGTCACGGATTATGTCATCTCTCTTATTTATACAGAGTGCATTTTACTAATTACGTTTAATTTCTTTGGCTGGAGCTTAAGACCATGAGGAGAGGACGATGAAGTGATTTTGCACAGTGGCGATAAGTTCTCTGCCAGACCTCATTTTTACTGTGGTTGTCAAGGAAACTAGTCACTATCGCTTTTTTGGTATAACAGGAGCCGTAGAGAGGCATTCAACAGCCACACATAAAGAACAGCCACTCATATCAACATTGATGCAAAGATCCATGCATTATATAATAACCGTCATATGCAACATACATAAAGTACACTTTACAGAAGTGAATACAAATTAATATTAATACAAGCGCCATATGCAAAATATAGAATGTACTTCACTGATGTAAACAAGGTCACAGACAAAATATCATTCACAGCATCAGTCATTCTTACAAGGATTAAACAAATGGTACAAATATATATCTCTGTTCCATATAACTCTTGTCCTATTTAAACTTGAGGCTACTTGCTACAACATTCTGCACCTTGACGCTATTAAAAAGAGGGAGATAAAGGCAAGGCAGAGTATGGTACCTTCAGTGAGGCCAAGGGGTGTTCTGGTCCAAGCAGACTCCAGTGGAAAGCTGCCAAGTCTTCATCAGGCAATATGTGATTACCTAGAAAAGAACAACCGGAAACAGAACCATCCATTACTATTATGATGCACTCACAGTCTATGTAGAGCAGCTCAGAGAGCCCTGAGTCTGCGCTGAATGAGCATGAAAAAGAATAATGCTGTTACGATTGTGATAACATTCAAACACACCATCTGATGTATTAAATTTTCTAGCAACTTCCATGTGGCTATTCCACAGTATTCCATAGGACAATGCTAACCCATAACACATGGAAATATGCAGAATATAAAACAAAAGTGATAAAGCATATACAGTTTCCCCTGTCGTTAAGAGATGCAAAGAGAACAAAATTACTTTTTTGTTTCAGATATACACAGGATGTAGGGAAGGGAATTTTCTACAGTGGCCAATCAACAAACAAGCCTATTTAACATTAAACATAAATCAATGAATCTGCATGCTCACGCTAACACAGAACACACACCTAAGAGCGAAGCAAAAATGACAAAACGGTTTGGGTTGAGATCGAGCTGCTTGGCAACTTCATGCATCAGATACTGGCTCGTGGTGAGGCTTTTGCCATTACGGCTGAGTTTGAGGGCGTGGGCACTGAAGTAGTAAGGGATGTTGCAGAGGGCGTAGTCGGAGTCGTACGCCACCAGGCCATGGAAGCCATTCTCTCTGCATAAGGCGATCACTTCCTGGTGATGGTCCTCGATGCTCTGGACAACCTGTGGCAGGAAATAAATAAACAATTGTTGGGGGCAAAATGCATACAAAATTAAAGATTAGGGTATTTCAATTAGTGAAATATGTAACAGCCATGTTAGGTTCAGAAAATACCAATAAAAGGCACGTTTAATTCTACAGCTACAAAAGGAGAGGACAAATATTTGGAATATTTGACGAAGTCACTGGTACATAAGAGAAGTTCAGTACATAAGATAGGTTCAGTTTGATGCTACTTTGCCTGATTTACTCTAGACGGGCCTATCCCCCTTTTGTGGGTCGTCCATTTCGGAGAAGGCCTCTAAAACTTTGTCTGGCCCTTCAGGCTTCATCTGTGTTTCAGCACAGAGGTGACGTGACCGTCCTGAGGAAAAGCCAATTGCAATGCTCAGACCGCCTGAGGACTCACACACACTGCCTTCCCTAGACAACCTATTATAGGCGGGGAAAGGAGGGACTTCCAGTGGACCAACCAAGAGCCGGTACTGAACTCCTCAGCGACCCTCTCTTCCTAGCTGCTGTGAGGGGCAGAGCCAAGGAAATATCCTTGTCTGACAAACTACTTATGTGTCTATGTGAAACCCAGGGCGATATTTTGCACATGGACATTATATAATGGGAATTTTGCTTTTGGGAGGGCAGCGAGTGCTACTGTAAAATCTGTGAACTCCAGCAGATTCAAAAACAGTAGTTTTAGCTGTGAAAGTGACCTGTTTTGCATAATTCATGCTTCCTTGGGAACAGTTGTGTGGGATTGCTCTTGGAAAGTAAAGGAAATCACATGCTTGTTTTAAAAATCTCAGTGACATATTGTATTATTAACTGTAATAATTAAACTGCTACTGTTCAGCACTAACACCTGCAAGGACAGATTTGTGTTACCTTGCCTATTCTTATTCTCTTTTAACGTTTAACCAAATGCTTACTTGTTTTAACTTATGCAATTTCTGAAAATGACACTGATTCAATACTCTACCTGCTTTGGGTTGTTTCTGTAGTAGAAAGCGATTCTATGCTCTAATTCTAAGAAGAATTAGGCATACCATTGGTGCTATTCGACATGAGTATTTCATAAATCTCTCACACGAGATAAGAGTCGCTTACTTTGATATGAAACTGATACTTTTTAACTGGTTAATTAGTGAGGTGACTCAGTTGTCTTTGTCAGCGCATCAGCTGAGAATGAGTTACTTAACATTGCAACTAGCACACACATCTCACCTTAGGCCATCATCACACTTGAATCAATCACTGGCGTTTAACTCAACCCATAAAACTACCCAAAACAGACTGTCAACCCATTTTTCCAGCAGAATAATCCTGAGGAAGTTGGGCCAACCAAGGTTTCATAATTAACGTTACACATACTGTTCAGATTCTTATGTCGACTGCTGAACAAACACTCCAGCCACGTCGATGTGATCTGGTTAAGTGGAAAAACTAAATAGGACTAAGTAAAATGAGGTGGAAATGTAGTTGATGTTTCGTGCAACGAGCTGTCAGGGATTTAGTTAGATTTACTAAACTAAACTTAGGCTACTAGATAACCGTTTGTCAGGGCCGTATTATGGCAACAGGCTACACAACTGACAAGTTGTTGGGCTAACTAGTCAGCTAACAAGTTTGATCATGTCAGATTTAGCTTGGTAGCACGTCACTGACCTTGATGAACAAGTTTTTAACACATCAACCGAACTCCCAAATAGATAGTAGCAATCTGCAAGCATGTCAGATGTTGGAAATTGAAATGTTGCCCACATAATCAGTTCACATTTCACATTGATAGGCTATTCTGCAGACTTCTCTGCGGAACAAGCTAGCTTGCTAACTGTCTCGAGCTAACCCAGCCATTGCTATGCTGGGTAGCCTTTATGCTAAATTAGCTATAGATAGCTATCTATGGCTTGCATCTATTCCTGCAAAGTTAGCTTGCTAACAGGCAATTTGTAGACATTGACAACTCTACATTAGCCTAGCTATTTGGCTAACCTAACAGCCCAGATATTTGGGCAAGAGCTCAAAGCATCCCTGGCCATCATCAACCTGGCAAAGTACTCTCGCACTTACCCCAATGTGGAACCTGAGGAGGGCCAGTCGGATACAGTGGGCCATGCATACCGGAGGCAGGAACCAGACCTTTGGTGGTGGGGTACCTTTATTCTGGACGTGGCTGATTATCTGCTGCGCTGTCTGTCTTTCGTTCACCTGTCGCTTGACCCACTCGTGAAGACGGCCTTTCTCCAGGGCGCCATTGAAACATACCAAGAGCTCTATGTTCCCGTTAAAGCAGGCCTTAGCGAGTGCAGCCAAGTAGCCAAGCATGTGGTTCCATTGGCCTCCACTTACCCAGTCGGTGTAGAAACCACCGTAGAGCCGGTGGAGGCAATTTTCGGCGTCAACTAGAAGCCTGAGCGGACTTTGAGGCGGTCTCTGCCTGCCGCCTCCAACCAAGCTACCCCGGGCAAGCTTTTGGAGTTCCACCGGTACGACAGCATTCGGACAGTGCTTTTCAATATACTCTTGGAAACCTTGCACACCCATGTTTGAAAAGGGAAATCAGACTGATCCGGTTAACGCGTAAAGTAGCTAGTGAAATATGGAGTTGCAAGCAGCTTCCCTCAACACTGCAAAAAAAAAATATTGCTGTTGTTGGTTTTTGGAAGAGTGAAATCCGAAATAAATCAAATCAGGTTGCTACGGATGCATTTATTGTTTTTGGTGAGTTCTTTTTTGGTTCATGGCTTCTGTACGCCATGTGCGGTTCTATGGAGCCATGTCCCTGGTCTCTGGATGTGTCTGGTGGTGTAGGCTACAGAAAGAGAAGCCCAGTGACGCAGGGCACGTACCGTGCACAGGAAAGGAGGAGTCTGAGAGGGTAACAGTGGGCACAGTTAAAGCAGGAGGGACAATTGAAGAACTGTTGCATGTAGAAATTGATGAATGTAGGCCTATGCTACCAGACCGATAGCATATTACTTATTTAAAACAAACAAACAAACAAAATAGGCTTTATAAAGTCCGGAAATGAACGAAGGATGACAAGTAGTTTTAGCGAAGATTCTTCTCCAAATGCATGTTTCCTCGTGGAGCAAAGAGACACATTTTAATCAATTTTCTAAATAGATTGTAGGCTATAGTAACAGCTGTACCAGGCTAGTTTACTAGGCATAGTCTTCTTAAGAGCAGTCTACTAGAAGACAAACGTGCAAATCAGAGTTTGACCCATGCCAAGATTGTCCAGAGACATTGCATAGAGAATAACTGGAATAGTTGGTTAACACCACCTCAATTAGCAGCTTACTATAAGTATAAGTATACTCTTTTGATCCCGTGAGTGAAATTTGGTCTTTGCATTTATCCCAATCCGTGAATTAGTGAAACACACTCAGCACACAGTGAACACTCAGTGAGATGAAGCACACACTAATCCCGGCGCAGTGAGCTGCCTGCAACAACAGCAGCGCTCGGGGGGCAGTAAAGAGGTGCCTTGCTCAAGGGCACTTCAGCCGTGCCTATTGGTCGGGGTTCGAACCGGTTAACAGTCCGAAGCGCTAACCAGTAGGCCACGGCTGCCCCCTTTACTACGCCCATGTTTCAGGCCAGGTCATGCTTACTATCCTTCCACTATGCAGCGCTGCGCAGATCTGGCTAACGATGCTTGCGTCAAGTTCTGCCAGATCTGTGCAGCGCTGTGAAGTCAATGAGCCTATTATTATAATGGGTCCCAAGCAGTGAAGCTGCGAAACAACAAAAAGAGACAGGGTTGTTGTCAGCCACCTGTTTGTGTCTGCATTATGGGAGATTGTGTAGTTTCTTTCTGAAAATCCATGGTAAGTTCTTAACTACATTCTAATGCTGTAGGCCTACTTGGACTGTGCAATAGCTCACTTAAATAATCAGTGTTATAAACCAGACTTTGGGTTAGAGATTGTTTTTTGCCAGATTATGCTTGCCTTTAATCTTCATGCCAATTCTCAAAGGTTTTGGCTGGGAGGTCCTATTGCCTTCAGTTACCTTCTGTTTTCATTCTGTTCCATTTAGCAAAATCACACATTAAATGTGTTAATACTGTTAAGTGCATGGTTATTATTATTATTATTATTATTATTATTATTATTATTATTATTATTATTCATTCATTCATTCATTTATTCATTCATTCATTCATTAATTTGTACATTTAATTTCAAAGGTGTTCTCCATTCATCATTCTTCATAGGCCTAATCATACCTAAGTAGCCTAAACAGTTTCCGACATTACCCCAAAAGAGGGCGCTAACGTATCATTTAAGGTACAGCCTATGATATGAAGTCCTGTGGTCCTTGACCTGCGACTATAAATATAACCTTTTATTTAATCAAACATTTGGCTAACGTATTCACTAAGACAGTGTTTTTCAACCTTTTTTGTGCCACGGCACACTTTTGACACTTAAAATATCCCACGGCACACTAACATCTTGTGTGAAGAAAAAATAAACATACCATAGCCTAAAATTTCAAATAATACACAGATATGGCCTTATTATGGCTTCTATGCAAGACCTGCTCAATAAAACAAGCGCCCTCTGTTTCATTTGTAGGTGACTTTATCTAATTTAATTGTTGTTATGAACTGGATATGTGATGATTCTGTGAATACTGGATATGGGGCCCCTGTTGTATACAACAGACATTGCACTGCATACCACAAATAGTGCAATCATATAATCAATGAGAGGATGTGGTTATAAATTCTTTGATGCAACAGTTGCTTTTCTGAACCAGTGAGTGACATTTGGGTAATTTTCTGCGGCACACCTGATGATCTTTCACGGCACACTAGTGTGCCCCGGCACAGTGGTTGAAAAACACTGCGCTAAGGGGTTTATTAAAAACCTTGCAACTTTGTTCACCTCTACTTAGAATGATTTGGGCTGTCTAGTTTTAAACTCCAGGCTTTAGAGACTTTCAGGCTATTTAGGCCTTCTACATCTAACATTTGTGAGCTCACACTGTAGACAACATCAATTTCCTTGGCCCAATTGAGGTGGGCTATGGTGACCAAATGCAGAATACATCTATTTCCATAAATGAAACTTTTATTAAAAATGTTATATGATAAGAAAACACACAGCGAAACTAACATGGAGACTGAATAAACAATAACAAATAACATAATAAAGGTTTCTTTACACTGACTAATACGTCTATATGCCACTATAATGAAACTATAATGAATATGTACACACAGCCGAATATCAATCATTTAAAATAAACGGAACACATTAACCTCCTCAGACAACACCAACTCCCAATGTACAAAAATAATTACACTTGCATTTATCAACAATATAGGTATATTGTTTCTATATTAACCTTAAGGTTTGGCTCAAAAACAAAAGTGCAAAAAATTTGTTGATGACCATGACACCGCTAAAACTGACTGCTAGAAGACTGTTAAAATGGACATTTCCTAAGGAAGCAAAAAAACAGATAAGGCTTCTCACAAAACTGGTGGTGGTGTAAGGGCAGATTCTGACATCTTCAAATAAGATAAGTAGAGTGTTACTTCAGCTCTTCAGGACTTTTCACCTAAATGGAGGGTTTAATATTGCAATGTATATTGTAATGAAAGAATACCTGTATCAGGCTCATGGTGTCACATAGTCTGTATTTTGTCATATGAAATGCGAGGAGCTTCACAGGACTCAGAAATTTGGATGGAATGTCTTTTTAGTTTATGCAATGATAAACCTTTAAGATTTCAAACCTTAGGGAAGACTTTTCATATTATTTTTAGTAACAGTGACCAAATAAAAAAAAACAATAACTTCTCTTAGGCTCTTCCATATACACGAATTGTACAAACTAATAAGACCTAAAAAAATACTTAACAATACTACCAGTACTTAATATAAATTGTAATGACTAATTCCATAAAAGTTATGAATTGCTCAAGATCTAAATACATCAAGTGAAATGTATTTTGGCACAAATAAATTGCTTCAAATTTGAAACAATAATGATTCAGCAGATATGACCAAAATTGCCATGATATTTCACGTCCATTTCATGATCAAACAAGCTAATGGGTGACAGATGTCTGTCTTGGGATTTTATGAAAATGATAGCAGTCTGCCTGTAGAGTTCCAGTGCTAGCTACGCACTCAAATGCAGGACAAAAAAAATCAAATTGTCCAAATAGTTGCTATACAATGGAAAAGGTGTGGAAAATGGCCCAGTCTGAGTTGTACTTGTACATCACAAAAATGTACTTCCGATTTCTGGATGTGAAAATAAAATCACCTGTAACTTTTTTTCATTTTAATGTCTCAATGTTTTCAGATATTTAAAAGTGTCATGGTGCTGTCCATCACTAAAACCAGGAGCATGTTACTTCAGACCTCCAGTGACTGCCGGAACTGCATTGCCCGCTGGGCCAGCTCCTTGGCAAAAGTCTGAGCCTCCTGGAGCGCCAGCTGGTCAGGGAAGTGCAAGGCGGCCTTCTTGGTGGCCACCGCTAGCTGCTTCAGGAGGGCGCACAGGTGGTTGCTCCTGTGCAGCAGGTCACTCCTGCTGTTGCTGCTGGCGCTGGTGCTGTTGTTGGTGGTGGTATACCAATTGCTGGCGGCGCAGGTGGTGTTGTTGTTCCCACTGCCGTCTTTGTGGGCCTCGTTGCACAGCGTGTTGACCAGCTTCTGGCCCACCATGATCACCAGCTTGCTGTGGGAGATGAAGGCTTCAGGGGGCTGGCCAGCCAGGATGCTGCTCACAAACTCGTTGATGGCCCGCTGTAGCGCGCCGAAGTACAGACGGCAGTGTTCCGAGAGCACCGACTGCGAGGGCTGTCTGAGGAGCGGTTTGGGTGCCGTGGGGGGCGGGGGGGGAGCCCTCTCATTCTGAGAGCTTGAAGAGGAAGACGAAGAGCACGCCTGTGAAGGAGGAAGAGAGAATGCGAGTGCTTGCGTTAGGGAAGTGTGGAGTGGTGGAGAGGAGGGTGGACGGTAGTAAAGATTTAGAGGAGTGACGAGATGAGATTAGGTACATGTTCCCCTCCTGGAGAAAGCCTCAGATGTTGAACATAAAACAGGATAGGTTGTCTCTAATTAGCGGTTGATCCTAATATCCACAGCCACTTGCACTGTGCTCTTGAGAGTTGAGTTATGGCTCTACAGTCATGAGTGATCATTAAGGAGGAAATGAGTAGCAGTTCATGTTCAGTACTCCTGTTACACAGGTCAAATGTTCGCACACAGGCTTTTAAATTAAAAAGATGGAGTCATGCAGTTACATTTTACTGTTGGTGCATTTAAAAATGAATTATGGAACTGATTTTCAATTTAATTTATTATGCTTAATCCTGTCCATATAATGTCAGATTCAGATGCCTTTGTTGGGTGACTTTGATTAATTGCATTTATAAGTTTCATAATGCAAAGATTTTGTAAAGGAGATAAATATTTACCTGACTCTTGGGAGTATTTGGAATCTCCTTGGATGTTCTGTCAACCGGTACTTTCTTTTGTTTCTGCTCGAACTTCTAAATGGGAAAAAACAATGTACTCGCTTTAACTTAAAGTTATTTCACTCAAACATTGTCATTAATGAACGGAATTTTTAGATGCCATTTCCCATTATACTCTGTGAAGCCATTTAAATGATTAAAAGTCTGCTATCTAACTCTCATAATGAGGAAGAATGAGAAGATCATCATACCTGTAGCTGGACATAATCATTATCATCTTCATCTGGGTCTGCCACCTGCTTACTCTTGCCCTTGTCTTTTTTCAGATCTGGCAGCGCTGTGTTTTTTTGTGGCGATTCCGGCTCCTTCTGCACCAGTCGGAACAGAAGCTTTCCATTGGCATTGAGGATGGACACAAGGCGTTTGATGTCCTCAGGCATCGTGCGCGCCACCATGACGAACCGCTCCAGCTGGTCGGGGGTCTGCGCCTGACCTGGGTCCTGTGCCAGAATGTCCAGTTTCCAGCCCACCTTGTCCAGGGCCTCCACAGCCTGCTGCAGAATGAGCCCCGAGTCCTCCACGATGGAGAGCTGCTTGAGCAGCCGCGCCTGGAGGTTGGCGTCAGTAAGGCGCCGCGCATTGCCCCGCACGTCCGACGCAAAGTTGAGGAAGTGTGTGACGGAGCTGGCGATGGCCTCGGCGGCGGCACGCACGGCCGGCAGGTGCTCGGCCAGGTGCTCGCGGCAGCGCCAGCGGCTGCTGACGAACAGCATGAGCCGTGGCACGTCACGGCAAACCTCGTCCTGCAGCCCGGCCAGCCGCCGGCACACCTCGTCCTGTGCCAGCGTTACCTCGCGCAGCAGCTCCGGCGACGACGAGGAGCTGAGGGCCAGGGAGTCACACGAGCTGGTGGACGAGCTGGAGGCCGTGGAGGAGGTGGACGCCGTGCTGATTCGCTGGCTGTCGGTGGTGGACGAGCGGGATGTGCGGCTGCCAGGCCTGTGCTCCCCCCTGCTCCCATCCTCCTCCAGCAGGGACATGAGGCCCAGTCGGCCGCGGGGCAGGCGACCGCGCGGGTGGTCGTACGTAGGGCCGCAGTTCGCCCGGCACTCCAGCGGCACGTGGCCCCGGGGGGAGAATGGCTCAGCTCGAGAGAGCAGAGACTCCCGTGAAGCCATGGCACCACGGGAAGGCAATGCCTCTTGGGAAACAGGGGCACTCTCAGGCCCCTCTGTCTGCTTTTGTCCCGGGGGGATGTCGTAAATGCCGGTAGGGCTGGTTCCTCCCTCTCCCTGCAGAACATTCGGGCTGGGTTTTGGGATGTCATAGAGGGACGTGTCTGAGCCAGGGCTGGAGCTCTTGGGAGGCCAAACGCGAGCGCTCGCCACTTTGGCTGGCATGGTGCCATAGTTGCCAGATTTCTCTGTGGCTGCCGGCACGTCATAAATCCACTCAGATTTGCGGGGTATTGGCAGAGTGCTGTAGCTGCCTGCCAGTCTGTGTTCGGCATCAATGGTAGCGGGCACAGGGATGTCATAGTTGGGCTCCGGGGATATGGATGGAGGCACAGCGTACACCTACACAAAGCCAGGAAAACCAGGAGACATTTCATTGAAGATCTGTCCCTTCTACAAATTACTGGTTCAGAAATTTAAACTTTACAAACAGATTACCTTTAACTGTATTTTGTGAATTTTATTTGTTGTTATTCCAAATATGAGGGTGCGAAGGGTTTTTAAAACTACTAGTATATACTAGTAAGTCTATACTTTTTACAATCGATATGGCATAAACGTAGACACTGCTAAAGCATAATGTGTTGCAGAAATGTATTCCCTTTTTAATTATGTGTGTTCACACATTTCAAAGCCACAATTGTCAAGAGCTATTGAAAAATTAGCCGCTAGGTTAAATTGTAGAGAGGTGTGATCATATATATATATATATATATATATATATATATATATATATATCTATGGGTGTGATGCATACATTATTTTGGCTGCAGCTGTTGCTTATCTTGGTGTCCATGATCTCATAGCGCTTCTCAAGATCAGAGGCCAGAGAAGATTTCCGTGTCCTCAGATTTGGAGCCTGAGTCTGCAGTCAGACATTTGACAATGAGAAGCATTGCAAGCATTACCATCTGCAACTTTGTAAGTACCTTAATTTCTCCTGGACTTCAGTATGAAAATGTGCTGCAGCACTGTGGAAATTTATTGTTAGAGCTGCAGCATTAGCCTACAGGCTATGATGTAGCATTATAATGCACTTGATTACATGACACAAAACTGATATTGCTTTCCGTGTTATTTACTTGAGTTTCTTAATAGAAATGCAACAAGAGTTATAGACTCACATTGACGAGAGAAGCTTTTCGCACCAGGCTGGGGACATCATACACCTCCGCTGTAGGACTGGGTGCTGTGCTTTTGGCCTGTACACAAACAAGCAAGCAACAACAAATGTTACAAATACCTTTGTTTACCTGGCCAACAAAAAAAACATGTTGTCTGGTCTAGCAGTCAGCTACCTTTTGTTGGATACAGGGATAATGGTTCCTAAATGCCCTCAGTGCCACAAACCCCACAGAAGTGCATGCCTCTGTGCCAATTAACCCAGATCTTTAATTAAAACCATGCCAGCGGTGTTTGCTGGCGGAAGGCAATTGTAAAGAAAAACAGCAATTCCCTGGAGCAGGAGGGGAAATGGCCAACATGTGGGCCGACCAACAACACCCCCCTAAACCCCCTTAACCCCTCCCCCTCCCCAACTTCCACGATATAGCACAGGCGCAGGCATTTGCACAGATGCCCTGTTTTCTCTGGGGTCCTCTGCAGTCCTGGGTGACTGGTTGCAGTTAGCGCGGTGTCTGAAGTCTGTCTCAGCTCCTCTTTTACGGGCTCATAAAAGCCTGCCGCGCTTCATGCCTGTCCTCGCAGAGAGAGAGAGAGAGAGAGAGAGAGAGAGAGAGAGAGAGAGAGAGAGAGAGAGAGGGGCCCCCAGGCCTCCCATCTGTTTGTGCTTTTAGCCAGCGGGGGCTTCCGAATGCAGTGCAATGCAGCGTTTTAGGCGCGGCCTGCCCTCCCATCAGCCACCACTGCTGCCGAGTCAGAGCTTACTCCATGGAAAGGTAGAGGCCTGGTATTTAAAGCAGACCTACTTCCCATCTTGATGAATTATATTTGCAGGGATGTGTGGTCAATAGGCTATAATGTATCAACCACAATAGGCTATAACGTATCGATCCTTTGGGTCATTTGCACATTTGGCAAATATTTTATCCAAGCAACTCACAAGTTCTGCATTTCTTGTTTTGAGTTCACTGTATGTGAACTGTCAGTTAATCTATGACCTCAGTCCTTTGCTGGCTAAGCTACAGTTTTACTTCACTCTAAAGCTGTACGTAACAGGGTAGATACAGAAACGCCATCTTATTTACAGATATGAAAGGCATCAGAGAGTACAGATACAAAAACTTTATCATAGATAAAGTATGAATATATGTGTTGACCAAACATTCATGCATTTCAAACCTTTATGTAGAGAGGATGAAATGTACCTGGGATTATTAACAGGGAGGCTTACCTTTGTGGGTGAGCCTATGCCCTCTTGTCTGAGTGGCAAGGGCCCTGGGCTCCAGCAGGCAGGGTGTGGGGCGGAGGAGGGCACCTCATAGATGCGCTCCATGCACTCATACGCAGGGCTGGAGTTACAATTCCTGGGCACCGAGGGCACCTGGTAGATGCTCTGGGGGGCTTGCCTGACTGGGGAGGAGCCCGGCAGGGAGGGCTTGTCTGCCTGACTGGAGGTCTTGGAGTAGAGCGCCTCCGCCTGGGAGGGAGAGAGGACAAGCAGCCGGTTGGCCGGTGCGAGGCCCTGGCGCCCGTGCAGGGAGCACTTCCACCAACCGATGCTGCCCGCCACATTCTGGTCCATCACCGTGAGGATGTCACCCTTCCGGAAGGCCAGCTCATCCGAGCACTCTGCCGTGTTGTCATAGAGGGCTTTGGCGAGGACGTTCTGCAAAAATTCACAACAGTGACAAGTTAATGCTGAATTTAGAATGTAGGCATACCGGTACATTCCATCCTACAAATACCACGTTTCTCACATTCACAAAATAGTACCGGAAAACAAATTGTGTCAAACACAGAAATAGAACCTCTTCTACTGTATATAGATAAACATACAAAAAGAGAACCATAACATTCAACACCAAAGCCTACGTGACATACCCCACATGGCAGTGGACTGAGGGACATGGCATGTAGTGGATCTAACTGATTTTCTTCATCCTCGAGATTTACTGGATCTGGGAGCCAAATCAGCTCCAGTCAGCTGCTGCAGGGGAAATCTCCCTCTAAGGGTCTCTGACTGCAGACTCTAGTGTCGTGTCTGAGTGGTAGGAGCTTGACAGACGCACTCTTTGTTGTGGAGGATAATGGGTCTGAGCGTGACCAGGCACAGCTTTGGTCGACTGTCTGAAACGAGGCCCACTGGCCTCGTTTCCCAAATTTGCCCAGTGCCAGCACAAAAGGCATAATGTCAGTTCATCCGCTGTCAGGGTTAGGTCAGCTTTTGACCGCTCACAATCACAGAGGCACAGAAGCTGGCAGGAACTCTAAAAAACATCCTTCTCATTTGTCACCTGTCTCAAATTCTTCATTCCACAAGCCATGTATTTGCAAAAACATCTCCTTCATGTACAAAGCTTGTGTTTATCAAAGTATTGGAGATGTGTCTACTTCATCTGTATACACATATTTGGAGACACATTTCCAAGTTATATAGAGAAATAACTCCTATCCCTCATTTACAAGGCATGTATTTGTCAAGGTCAGAGTCTGTACATGAGCCAGTAGCTTCAACCACATAGTGGCTAACTGCAGCTGATCTGGCATGGACCAGGTGGTGGACAGCGGAGGTCCTTCAAGAGTTTTTGTAAACATCTGTCTCCCCCAAGCCAGGAGAAATAATATCAGTGTCACACTGTTATGTGTATGTCTGCCGAGAGTCCTGTTTATACTTCCTGTCTTGACTTTTGGAGGATAAGTATGGGGAACCTTAAGGCTCCCCTATTTCCTGTGCAAATTCTTATGTCTGTTTATGCTCTATTGTTTACATGTGCTCAACACACTCTGCAACAATGGAACACCTGAGTGTAACCTCTCATCATCAAGAACCCGCTTCTAAAATGCTACAGTACCCTCTTTGTTCTCAGCATCCTCTTTTTTCCAGTCTTAAAGAGAGAACATTGGTTGCAGACAATAGTTCAGGGATCTTTATCATAAAATAAGGAACTATGTCATTCTCTGGTTAAGATCCAGTGTGCCTTTCTGCATGTGCTTGCAGCAAACAGCAAACCACCTGTAAGTCATGAACCCATGAACAAGACATCTGATGCCTTTGGTTTTTAAATACCCTCAAGACACACGCACAAACACACGCACAAACACACCCACACACACACACACACACACAGACACACACACACACACACAGCCTGTGTGCTTGGATTCAGTGCACGCGTCGCTTTAAACCCTGGCCCATGTGTCCAGAAATTCCTTAATGCCAACAGTCGCTCTCAGACACACACACACTGCTCACACACACACACACACACACTGCTCACACACATGACAGCCCTACAGCCCTGATGTCTTCTCAGCATGCCACAGTAACAGCATGTTGATCCCACTTTGGGACTCGACAAAAGCACTGGGCCTAAACCTTAATGTAAACACTCAAATACGAATCAATAATCCATACAGAACACTCTCTCTCCCCCTCTCTCTCTCTCTCTCTCTGAATGGAATGTTCAACAAATGTTTTCTTGTGTATACACCATAACAAAATAATAAACCTCTAATGGCCACCAACGAAGGAGGTCCATGTGGTTCATTAACCATTCTTTATTTCTCTGGAACAGCACAGCACACTGTGACGTATCTTATGATATGTAGGAACTGACAGGGGAGGTTTGTTGAGGGGTTTAAGATTACTTCACAGGATAATTACAGTAACATGGCCCACTCTTTCATTGAATGAATTGTGATAACACTTATTCATATATCTGACAAACCCCCCACCCCCATTCTAACATTTTGCTTTTTGAAGCGATCACTCTTGAGCGTGGGTGCCCAAGGAGGGGAAGAGTGGCACACTCCTCTCTCACACTCTCCCCCCACGGCTCCACCCTATCCTTGCCCGGCACGCTCGCAGGCTTCCTTCCTAACGCTCAAACCTCAGCCGATAAACCCAAGGGGCCCACTGCCCATGCCTTACATGGACCTGCCTCTCTCTCTCTCTCTTTCTCTCTCTCTCTCTCTCTCTCTCTCTCTCTCTCTCTCTCTCTCACTAGCTGTGTCTGTTGATGTCTCCCTCTCTTGCAGTCTCTATCTCGCCCTCTCTTTCTACTTTCTTTCTTTCTCTTCTTCTTCTCTCTCTCTCTCTCTCTCCTCTCTCTCTCTCTCTCTGCAGGGTGAGTCCTCTGCCACAAAGACCCCATTCACCCCACAGTTCCCTGACACACTCTGCACCTGTCAGAGGCTAAGAGGCTGCCAGGTCTCAAGGCAGCAGCTCGCGCCCCCCATAGGACAGCACACTGACCGACAGCTCTCCTGCCCCTGTCCACATCAGAGCACAGCACCCTCCACCACCTACCCCTCTCACCCCAACACACTCCTCTGCCAGCCAGTCAGCCCACCGCCATACCACCAAGGCAGGAAAACACGCTTGGCTTGGGGTCTGTGACCGAGACATACGGTGTCCGAGTGGTACTTCTTCAACGGTGCCAATGCATGCAGACCACACACCCAATCTAATGAACAGAATACGGTCTATGATTTTTAAAAAAACACAGAGGCTGTGGTAAAGAGGGTGCCAGTTTGGTTACTTAGTCAGTTGGGTTAGTCATTTAGTTTAGATGCCTGACCTTCAGGGATATTCACACATAAGCTCCATTTCATGTGCCTTCTGCAGATGACACTGAGGGTATGTCTTCTGAGAGTTTACATCTCTGAGTGCATACCAACATGCACTTTGTGAACTTTTTCAGTGGTTTGTGTACTTTCCTCTTGACATACTTAACAGAGTGTGTGTGTGTGTGTGTGTGTGTGTGTGTGTGTGTGTGTGTGTGTGTGTGTGTGTGTGTGTGTGTGTGTGTGATACAGTAGAAAGAGGTCAGATTCAGCTGTGAGGTGTTTGGGATTCCAGCTCCTGCCTGGCCCCAAGGATCAGCCTCAGACAACTGGTGTGAGGACTGCAGAAAGCTGCAGCTGTCTCTGTCCTTTAACCCCGCCCCCCTTTCTCTCTCTGTCTCTCTATTTCCCTTTCTCTTTCCCCCCACTCACTCATTTTTCTCACCATGCCCCCACGATCACCCCCACTTTCTTGCTTGTTTGCTTTCTTTGCCTTCACCCAATTCTCTCTCCACATTCACCCTCCCCTCTCTGTCCCACTTTCCCATGATATATAAACAACTGGAATAAGGACAGAGCCATTTCGGAGTTGCAAATGTATGATCTCTCTCTAATACGTCAAAATATATACATATGACCTCAACTAAAACATACTAGACACATTTTTTTTTTTTTTTTTGCCAAAACTAAAAGTTTTACCAAAAGCTACACTCTTCAAACAAATGTGTTGTCCCTATCTGGACACTGAGATGTGTTGGAAAAACAACGCAAGTTGTGTTGTTTTCAACACATTAGTTTGAAAACAACACAACTTGTAACCCTACCATGTGAACGTTGGCTATTGTCTACACATTCTAACAGTAGCATATATATGAGTAATCTAAATATGTGTTCAAATTGTCTCTAAATGAGGAACTTGAGTAATTTTCTTTACTCCTTAAACCTTATTGTGCTGATGTGTAAGAAACTCAGCGATGTAAACAGTTGGCTATTTTCTCTCTCTCTCTCTCTGTGAGGCAAGTTAAAATCCCACATCCTGCACATTCCACATGCACCTCCAAGGAGCCATTCTCACGCGGAAACTCAGAGGTGAGGGCTTGTGTGGGAATCTGCCATTCCTGGCACACTTTGACCTCTCACCTTTTGGTGGCCAGGGTCATGGCCCAGGGTCAGGTCACCACCTCCACGTAACACTAGCATCATTGCCGGATAGAAATGTGCGCAATGCTGGGTAGCAATCAGAACCTTTTCAAAACACTTGATGTGTACTTGAATATGCATAGACAAATGTTCTTAGGTTGTCTGCAAATGTGCAAGTTCTGCATGGAACCTTTCAGATGTCAGACCTTGGTTGCTGGTTGCAAACACCTTCAGTATTATTTTCACAAAGAACGTTCTCAGTTGAACCTCACAAAGTCGAGCGTGCTCAGACTGCAAGCCTTCCTCCCTTAAGCATGCTAAAAGCCATCCAACAGTGAAATTGAAACGGTCTATTTCTGTCTGCTGTATAAAGATCAGACTTATCAACAGTTTGCTCCGATTTATGAGAGGAAACCCAGTGACACCCGGCCGACCCAGCTAAGATGCGTGTCATATTTTCACAGGAGGTGAGAGGGATAACGCACGGTAAACATTTAAACTGTGTCACTGCCAGAGCCAGACGCTCAGCATATCCCAGCTTGGCCCCGGAGCGCCCGAGGCTCCTGTCTCTCTCCGTAGCCGAGGAGGAAATGGGCCTGTAAAACTGACATCCAAGACGTTCCCACCACAATGACTGGGGAGGCAGCAGGGGCAAGTATGTCAGGCTGTCATACTGTCAATGCAGGACATTAAACGGTAGCTGACGTTAGCACATTTTAAGAGGAGATATCGTGGTGACATGAAGAAAAGCTTTGGTTCCTCACAATGCAGACACAATTGTGGAAGGAAGCCAAATCTGAGGATTTGTATAGTCTGGGGGCAAAACATACATAACGTCTGCAATGAGAGAGACACTGAATTGCCACATCAGTCAGTAAGGATGTTATTAAAAAAAAAAAACATCTAAGGATAAAATCTAATAGGGACATTTCAGGACACTCCTCAGCAAAGATCACATCAGAAGGGGAGTTTTAGAAAAGGAGGACACAGAATGTGATGTGGCCCCAGAATGGCTGTGACATTGCCCTGTCTACTTGCCCTGGTATTTCCTGTTTCAGCACAGTGACAGATATCATATACAACTCCTCTATTCTTACAGCAAAACTTCCTGGGAGATGTTTCCTACACATCCTCCCAGTTTTCCAAGAGGAGTATTACAGGGCCACACATTTAATTTGACAGGCAGATTACTCTATTTGTTTCTCCCCTCTGCTCTCATCTGCTCATTGGCATACACTTGACCTGTTAGCAAATCCTACCCTCGGACTGTGGTATGATTAAATCAGTAGATGTTTTTGTTTTCTCTTAAATGCCTGCAATGAGTTGGTGGCAATAGTTTGAAGGATTTAAAGAACTAAGAGAAAGTTGTTTGTGAGCTCTAGCATGTGTGTGATAATAACTATTGTGCTCCCGTTGTGCATGTGTGGTGTGAATGTATTTGCGTGTGTGAGTGTGTTTGTGCCTGCGTGCAAGTGTGTGTGTGTTATCTCCAGCCCGACTGATGGGTTTTTATTTAGCAGCTCACTTCCTGGCCTGTGTCATCTTCTGCTTTTTTCCTCTCCATGCGGTCACTCATCTCCACCACCACACTGCACGCTTCTTTCTCAACATGGTTCTGCGCTTTGCAGAGCATCAATTGTCCACAAATACCCGTTCAGTTCATGGGGACAAGAGCATCAGTGTCCTACACAAGGTGACAGAAGCGTATGGGAGCCATGCAGTTGTTCATGCAGTTTAAGTGCATCTGTAAGTGCACCCAAAGCTCAGATAATGAACAGAGTGCCATTTTTGTGTCATTTCCATGTAAAAATGTGCTTGTTTTGCATATCTGTGTGTCAGCTCTTGTCTACGAAAACCACTCATACATAAGAATGTCGAGGAAATAAGGAAATCATAGTAAATGCTGCTTGGACAGTGGAAAGGACTATAGAATGGGCATGTCTCTCTAACTGAAAACATTTTCGATTTTAGAGCGTCCGAGCCGTCAGAAAAGAACACATTCCCTCACTCCCTCCATCTCACGTCTTGATACCACCACCACCACCACCCTTCCCTCTCCTTGCCTAACACCCCCCCCCACACACACACACACACACACACACACACACATACATACACACACACAAACCCACACAAACTTCAGTGATTGATAATCGGGGTCACAGCCGAGGCGACTCATCCACACCATGGCAGATGGAAACTCCGGGGGCGACAGGGACAAGAGGGAGTCCTGCCTATTTGAACTTCCTGATGTGAAAGACGGGTGGTGGTGCTAGGCCTGGGGGTGGTGGAGGCTGTGGAGGTGGTACTTCTCCAGTCATACAGACTTCCTTGAGAAACTTCACTTCTACTTCTTCGCCACTGTCTGTGTCCAGGGTGGTGGGGGTGGGAAGGATGAGTCACACGGATCACAGACCTCGAGCAGACCTGATGGAAAATGACCCCATACTGATGATGCACCACTCTTGGTGGCTCTCTGTGTTTTTTTCTTCATTTAGCTTAATGCAGACCAGCATGGAAGTGACCTCATTCTCAGCTCATCGCACCATGCAGCCACAACATGAGATCTTCTTTTTTTTTTCTCCAGGGCTAACCAAAGGTTTGTTTTCTCTCACACATTTTGGACAAAAGCAACACCGCCCAGGCAGACCACATACCACAGGCCTGGGCCTTGGGCTTTGGGGATGAAAAGTTGCTCCTCATTCTCATCACCCGCCCCGTCAGTTGTCACACTGTCTTAGCTGGAAGGACAGACGGATGACTACAACATAGATGACACTAGTTCTTGTGAAAAACGCACAGGGGCAGGCTGTGAGCTGAAACCAGGAGCATTGCTTCACCCTTCTGTTAATTTGTGACGAGAGCCCAAACCCAGTGATTCAGGGCCATAATGCAGCACTGGGACTCACACCCAGAGACCAAGTCAACAAGGAGCACAACATTTCAACCGATACACACTCTGATTTGATGACTTAATAGTGAAATCACACACAGAGATTTGGTTTGTTTTAGTTTTTAAAGTATGCCGCCATCTTCAAACAAAGATGTCCACCAAAGTCATGGATGGAAAGATCTATATCTCAAAAGGTTTACCGTTGTTTGTCCATAACTTTTGCTTCTCTATCTGCTATCATCAGGTCGTTGTACAAAGGTGTCTGCAAGGGTTTTACTCAAGTTACATACAACGGGCAGCAAGTACTGTACAAGTCGGATGCTCTAATCCGACATTTTTCATTGAAATCATATCTATACTGTTCACATGAAACTGGGTACATAAGAAGATAAATATACAGCTGAATGGACAACAACTAAATGACAAAGTGTCAAAAGTTGTTTTGGACTGAAGTGTTTACCAAAGAACCTAATGTCATAGATGCATATACTTTACAGTATGTGTCATGAACAGCTGTGAAGAGGGAGTCTTTTTTCACAGATTCCTGCCATAACCAATCTGGCCTGTGACAGAGGGAGCCCAGCTGGGACTCACTAAGCCAGAGGACACACTGGACACAGACGCACAGACACACACCCAGAGTAAGGCACAGAACTCACAGTAAGGCACAGAAGTCCACACACACACACACACACACACACACACACACACACACACACACACACGCACGCACACACACACACACACACACACACACACACACACTCATACAGCATGCAAATCCCATTGATAAAGGACTAGGTTGTCTATTTCAATCGACATTTACACACAATAGTTATGTCTTTTATAGTGAAGTGCATTTGATTTGACCTTTCAGAGTGGTTCTAATAATTAACACAGTCCAACCCTGACCCACCAAGGTTCACATGACGTTATTTTTAACAGTGTTGTATAGCTCAAGCATGAACACCAAAGCTGTGCTTCAAATGCGATCATGATAACATGGTTCACTCCGTCTTCGTGACTTCTCTTTATCTGAAAGAACTATACATCTCAACTTCTGCATTCATAAGCCTCACCACCACAGCTGCAGAAACACTACCCAAACCCCCCAAAATCTCACCGTCAGGACACACACACTTAAGGCTCGCGCAGAAAGAGAACCATCTTTTTCGAAAGAGAACCACTTTTGAAAGGCTGAACTCACAAAGTAACCACACATCCCGAATAAAGACAGCAGCATAACAAGGCACTGAGGGAACATGAAGGATTTCAGATTATACTCGACATGTCCTGATAATGTGGGCCCCAGCTTGATTCTCGACACGGGGCCCAGGGTGCTAATGACATTGGTAAAAATCTCGCCCTCAGCACTCTGATGCCGGACAAACCCTCTCAGGTTACGCAGCTAGGGGCAGCACACCCAGGAGCACTGTAGGCTGACCGGGTCGGGCAGCAGCAGTGGGAGCAGCAGAGGTAGCTGACACCACAGCTTTTGACAGAAATCACAACACTTGGTGGTCTGTCTATCAGCAAAACCTGGCCGGGTGGCACAAAGACTACACCGGAGAGAGGACAGGCTGGCACACTGGCAGTTGTTGTTTTTGTTGTTGTTGTTATTGAGTGAGAATGTTATTATTTGACATGTTAGGAATTCATGTGAAAGTAATGCAAGACCAGACTGATCAAATTATGAGCAACTAAATAGTTTTCAATTCAAAAACGTTTTATGTGCTTGGTATGTTGAACCCAAAGTGAGATAAGACGCACTTACCTCCATTTCTTTGAATCAGCTTCAGTCAGAATCCATACACATAAACACAGCCCATTCAAAAGTCCATTCAAGGAATCCAAGCACTCCACACCATAGCTGGCAGTTGGCACAATTGTTCAGTATGACTTTCTTATATTTAACTCCCTCTATGTTTGTGTATGTGTCTGTATTAGCCTACAGTCTCTTCCTATGTTTGTCTGTCTGTCTCTCACACTGGCAGTCTTCAGCACATAGCAAGTTGTTACAGGGACCCTGGACGCTCCACATATAAGAGTGTGGAGAGAGTAGCGCACAGTCATGACAGACAGCCTTCCCCCTCTCTCTCAGCTGGCCAATCACATTCCTTAAACACCTTGAAGGCCCCGCCTTCCTATAACATCTCTCTGCATCTCTGTTGGGGGGAGGGGGGTGATATTATCTGCTGCATGGAAAGGAACATAGCTAAACACCACGTAAAAGTATATTAAAAAAGTGTATTTATTTATTTTTCTGTATAGCATGCAAGCTAGCGATAAGCTTTTATTTTCGTCCTTTTTCATTTTTGTTTTCACTCCCCTCTTTCTCTGGTCTTTGTTTAAGGTTTGAGAGAGTTTGAGGTTTGAGATTTATGTCACGGGTTTATTTGAAAAGCGTGAATTCTCGAGCCTTGGGCTTTGTTGTCAGGACAACACAAAAGAAGGCGAATGCCTGGGATGAACACTGGAAGAGGCTGGGGGGTACTGGGAACTTCAACAATCGGTCTACAACAATTCTGACCTTACAAAACTGTTTGAGACATTAAAAGATAGTCAGCCAACTAGGATGGCTGCATAAGTTGTACAAATAAAGAAAGTCTGTACACAACCCTTTGGAACCAGTTTAGGTCCTAGTTACAAAAGGTTTCACCCATAAACTATTTTGCGCAGAACTGGAACTGAGTCTGTGTATAAACTGCTGCCTGATGGTAGTGCTTTTGCTGCTCCTCATAGTCACATGTGTCTCTACATATCTTTAATAGTGAAACATGGAGTTTTGGTTTATTGTGCTGTTTGTAAGATTTGTGCATTCCTTTCGCCAGTTTGATGTCTTTGATGTTTAATGTTTGTGGCAACATACAGTTGGTAACTGGTCTGTGAAAACGTATTTTTTGTGGCCTTTCCTACCTGGACAGAGGACTTAGAGGCTTAGGAGCTTAGAATTGTCCATAAAATTGCACATTTCCTGGAAACCCACCTCATCAAATAAGGTGCAGTAGAATTAGTAGAAAATATTGTGAAAGTTAGGAGTAATGATGTGTTTTGAAAATTGTCTGTTTCATTGGTAGTAATTACTGACTTATCTGCATTGCAGCTTGACCCTTTCTTGACTAAATAGGCCTGGCATTATTTAGACCCACGCTTTGGGTCACTGTTTTGTTGTAGGATAAAACTGGCTTCAGTCAAGTGCTGTTCATCCAGAGGGTCTGATGTGTTTTGGAGATGGTGCCAAGCACTCCTCCAGCATCTGCCCTGCCATGCCTTTTTCTCTGGGAACCAAATGCCTGACCTTAGATTTGTCCTTCTATTATCTTTTTTAAATAATTTTCCTTTTGCCCATTTGAGTATTTTCTTTCCACTGGCCAGTCTGAGAAAAGTCTCTTTGAAACTCTGTCTGGAAAGCAGCATTCCAGAGGCTATTCACTGCCATTTTATAGGTAGGCTACTACTTAAAAATTTGCCACCATGGCCTGAGAGGCAACTTCTTTTCTGAAACTAGATTCTGATGTACTAACATACTTGTATGAATGTGCACCAGGACCGTTAATTTCTTTTTGCATTTTTTCTGACGCTCCAGGCTACTCAAGTAGCTCAAATTCACTGTTATATTGCTATCCTAAAGAGTAGAACACTGTACAGCTAAATATAAGGGCACAAGGGTTTTCTACTGAGTGATTGGGCCCGGGTTTGGGGACTCTGAAATAGGCGAGACCTCCCCGGTGAAGTGAAATTGAATAAACCAATCACATGCAAGCAGTGTTATTTTCTGATTTATCTATCTTTTATTAATTTTAGGCCACTTTGTGTACCCGACTTCGCTCTGGCCACAGTGTGCGTACACTGTCGGCAAAATACACTGTCAAACTCACACCCTTCATCCGTTTTAAAATTATTAGGCTTATGTAGCATAAATGTACTATACATATTTTCGCCATGGTCCAGCTATAGCCATTTACAACATTAAATATGTGAATTTTCTGAGGTGACACTGGTCAGGCCAGGCACATTGGAATTCCCCCACAACATGCATATATTTTTAGATGTAGCAACTTCCCCTTCAAAAAAACTCTCAGAATTCTGTAATCCTGAACCACATTGTGCATTTATATGAACATTTATATGAACATTATATTAACATTTATATGAACATTAAACAATACATTTATATGAACATTAAACAATACATTTCTAGAGGTGGCTTGGATTTAGTAGCAAGATGACTGCTATAAGCAAATCAGATTCCACAGAGCTAATTTTAAGATTCTTTACATGTTTCTTTACTACAAAGCTATTTCAATGACAAAATACCTTCTTAAAACTCCATCAGGTTATTTATGAGGAAAATGTTCTATATTGTACATTTACATTTTATTTGAAATCAGATAAGAGGTCAAAACAATTCCGCAGTATTCATGTCTCGGGCAACACTGCCGATGTTTCGGCCCAGGTGTAATCAGGAGTAGTGTCAGATAATTTTTACTAAATCATTTTGTTTGGTATATACTGGGCATACGGGGATAGCCTCAAGAATTTTACACAAAATATATTTTATATTTGTGCTTTGTATGGGATTTGCCCTTAGCTCAGGTAATAAATGACTAAATAAATAAATAAGACTAAATGAATAAATGGGCAATGAATAAACAAAGATGGGGCATCCTCAACCACTCAAGCAAGCAGTAAAGCTAACCAGACAAACAACAATTTTGCATGGAAATATATTTATATTGTACTTTAACAAGTACATTTTAACCTGATACAACAAAATTCAGTGATATTTCATGACTTTGCTCCAAATATATAAAATAATTTTCTGACTTTCCTATCCTACAAAACAGACTTAAGTTTATTGACTCACTCACAAATGACGTTGCTTAGGCTACCACTCATGGCCACAATTGCCTTCTTAGTAACATCAATTCATGAGAAACTGAATTCATCTGCAGAGAGGAGGAAGTCTTTTTTGTACAATAAACCCCATCATGTCACAAACCATGTGGTTGTGGTCTTCTAGACATACTTGCCCCTTTGTACTGGCAATGCTTCAACCAAATGCAAATGCATCAGCTTCCTGTGAGCTACAGTAAGAACGATGGTGTACTGATGAGTCTAATATAAACAGAAAACAGTTAAGATATGGAGGAGCGTTTTTCACTACCAAAAATCCCTCTCAAAGGGGTCTTTCCAAGAGGTTGTCTTGCTCTATCTGATGGATACGGGGACACACCCACACACACAAAACTTGACAGTAAAATTAGACTTTGTCCACTAACGCATAGATTAATGAATCCATTTTCAAATGAATCTGTTTATTTGCTAAAAAGGCAACAATTTGTATTGTATAATCTGATTCATGTTATTTTTTTATTTATTAAAAAACAATGTCATTATACCTCAACTAAAGTAACAAACATGTAAAAAAAAAAAGACATGGAAATACTTTCACATGAAATACACCCACATTCGAGCAGATATATAATACACAAACAAAATGGAGAACTCAGTTCTAGTTTCAGTTGCATCTCTACTTCACATTTCACCCTTTGAGAGCCAAATCAGTGGATGAGTCCTAAACAAGACAGTGACTACTGACCAAACACTTTCACCCAGTCCTGCTTGATAGGTAGCTCCCTCTTCCTTTTAAATAAGGTACTGCGGTCTGGTTTGCGCTTCTCATCTCCACTGTGGCTATGGCAGGGTGGCATTTTAGATATTAACAGTGAAAAACCACATCCTGCTTTCTCGCAATTGTATGGCTCATTAACAGTAAAAGGCTCTTTACCGTACCCCACAATGCAGGCAGGCTTTTGTGCATGGCTCTTTGCATGTAGAACACTCAACCTCAAATATAGCTTCAGGGTAGCAACAGCTATCAGCACACGAGAGGGAGAAGTGAAGCATGGCTGGAAGAAAAGAGACAGAGGCATGTACGAGATTGAAAGAGAAAAGAGACAGAGGCATGTACGAAAGAGTGAGAGACAGAGGCATGTACGAAAGAGTGAGAGAGACAGAGGCATGTACGAAAGAGTGAGAGAGACAGAGGCATGTACGAAAGAGTGAGAGAGACAGAGGCATGTACGAGAGAGTGAAAGAGAGACCGAGGCATGTACGAGAGAGTGAAAGCTCCTCAGCAATATGACTGGATATGAACTGTATTGGCTGACAGTTTGTGATGTTGATGTCCTTCTCTTGTTCCCTTCCTGCTCTTCCTCCTCCTCTTCAGTCGGTGGTGGTGCGGCGGTACCAGAAGCGCGCACGGAAGTCATCGCTGCAGGTCATGAAGCCGGGGTTGGTGGGCGAGTGGACGATGCAGCGCACAATGTTGTTGTGTCCGAGCGAGAGCAGGTTCTTCCTCTCGGCCGTGCGCGAGTCCCAGCAGCACAGGCTGATGGTGCGCTCGTCCGGCAGCAACACGTAGTCCTCTGTGTGATTGAACACACCCTGCGTGCGGTGCATCTGACGCCCGCTCAAACCCGCACCTGAGCACACACACACACACACACACACACACATTTTAGAGGAGATTAACTTTAACCTTCTAAAGCTGCTAAGGTATATGATGCATTAGTCAGTAAGGGTTAATTCTGCTACCTCAGTTAACTTCTACCTTGCAACAGTTCACAGTGTGTTTTGTAGTCAATGGATGTTCTACCTACCACCAACATGCATCCCATGAAAGACAAACTGTTCACAAGAAAACCGCAGACCTTCCCTGACAGAATATGTTTTTTTAAACATTGTCCTAGTGCGGCTACAAGTGGCCCACTTTTCTGTTCTGCTCTTCACGAGACTGTGGCATGAGAAAATCTGACCCATATACAAGTTAAAAGGTACAGTCTTTGATTCATGAAAAAGACTGCTGATTTGTTTTTTAACTCCACAACCAATCAAATATCCCACTCCCTTCAGTGCCCCTGAAAATAACATAGTGGAGGGCTGGAACAGGGTGTTGCTCAGTAGGGCTGCAACAATTCATCGATAAGTCAACTATCAAATTAAACCACCAAATACCTCCATATTCTCTCGTTGCAGCTTCTTAAACTTGAATATTTCCCGCTTTACCTACTCCTCTATGATGGTCAAGTAAATATCTTTGGTGTGTGGACACACCAGGGCTTTTAGGAAATAATTTTGTGCTTTGGGTAGCACTGATCAATATTTATATCACCATTTTGTCATTTAATCGATTATTCAACGAATCAATTAATCAAGAAAATAATCAACAGATTAATCGATTAAGAAAATAATCATTAGTTAGCCCTATTGCTCTGTCCAAGCGACTTCCTTTCTTTCTGATTTATAAAGCCAGGGTTTGTGTAAGAACACCAAGTGTACAGAAAGGACAGCTTGTGGACAATGAAGACTTGTAAGGGCTGTGAGCTGTGCTGTGTTTGCTAAATTAATACATTTTAAAAATGTAGATGGGTTGAACTCCTTGAAAGCACAGATACTGATACCAAAAAAAACCCACCTATAATGTGAGTGGCCATAGATCACATAGCTAAATTTATAATCAAATACCCATGCAGGCAGACCCCAGTCTTACCTGTGTACTTGACCAGCGTGCGTCCAGTGGAGATCTCCCACAGCTTGGCCACAGAGTCCTTCCCGCTGGAAAGGATGTACTTGGAGTTCTTGGAGAAGATGGCCGAGCAGACCTCTGCGCCGTCGTGTGCCTTGTCGAAGGTGGCCACGCAGCGGTTTGACACGCCGTCCCACAGCTTGATGCTGCCATCCTTGCTGCAGGTGACGTAACTGTTGGCGGTGGGGTTGTAGCTGACGCTGCAGATGGTGTCCGTGTGCTGGTCCAGCGGGTTGCACGAGACGAAGCACTGGAAGGTGTTGACGTCGTACAGGCGCAGCGTTGGGTGCTGCGTGCCCACCAGCAGGAAGTCGCCCGACGGGTGGAAGGAGATCGAGCGCAGCATCTCTGCTTCCTGACAGACGGGGAAAAGGGGGAAGGGGAAGTGGAGCTAGTTTCATTTTCTGGGACTGGATTACATGGTTCATAATTAACATTTATGAGCTAACATTGTTTTTTTCCACCAAACCGTATTTACCATTTTTTTGTGTTAGTAGTTCCCCAGAACATACAAGTACATTACAGCATCTGCTTCATATCCTAGCTAAGTTTTGCATTTATTTTTCTTAAACATAATTTTCCAAAGGATCTTAAAACCTCATCAACCTCACATACACATAAATGAGATACAGACCTAAAGATAATTCACACAGACTTATAAAAGGCAATCACACATCTGCACCTAACATCCCCTATGTTATACAGCCTCTCTGTGCACAGCTGTATGTAGGGCTGCAACGATTCATCGATTAGTTGTTGACTGTTAAATTAATCGGCAACTATTTTGATAATCAATTAATTAGTTTGTGTCATTTTAAAAAAAAATGAAAATACATCAATATTCTCTGATTGGAGCAACTTGAATATTTTCAGCTTTACTTACTCCTTTATAACAGTGCACTAAATATCTTTGGTCAAAACAAAGCATTTGAAAACATAATCTTGGGCTTTGGGAAACAATGATTGACATTTTTTCACCCTTTTCTGGCATTTTATGAAACAACTAATCGATTAATCAAGAAAATAATCGGCAGATTAATCAGTATAAGTATATATACTTTTGATCCTGTGAGGGAAATTTGGTCTCTGCATTTATCCCAATCCGTGAATTAGTGAAACACACTCAGCACACAGTGAACACACAGTGAGGTGAAGCACATACTAATCCCGACGCAGTGAGCTGCCTGCTAAAGTGGCGCTCAGGGAGCAGTGAGGGGTTAGGTGCCATGCTCAAGGGCACTTCAGCCATTCCTACTGGTCGGGTTCGAACTGGCAACCCTGCGGTTACAAGTCCGAAGCGCTAACCAGTAGGCCACGGCTGCCCTAATCGGCTATGAAAATAATCGTTAGTTGCAGCAGCCCTACCTGTATGTGTTTGAAGGCTCTTTTGGCTGATGGTTTAGAGTAGTCGAACAGCTTGAGTGTGTAGTCCCGCGAGCCCGATGCCAGGATCTGTTCCGTGGGGTGGAAGGCTAGGCACGTGACCTCGTCCACATGGTCGTAGAGGGTCCGGATGACCGGGTGGTTCTCCATGTTCTGCTGTGCTGTCTCGTTCATCATCACCTACAAGATACAGATGGCACTTTTAAAGGTGGCATGTCCAAGACGGAATAGCTGTCAGGTGTGGGTGATTTTGACATTTGTCAGCAATACCATATAACCTGCTGATCTGTCAAATTTCACATTTTGAAAGCAGTAGCCTAAACAATCAACCATGGCTACCTTGACACTTCATAATTTCTTTAAATATATAGAGAAGCCCCAGCTCACTTCTATCGGCATGGCACTCTTGGCCAGCATCCGTTCTGTGTCCAGGATCTTGATTGAGGCGTCGGCAGACCCAGTGGCGATCAACTGCCCATCTCGGCTGTACGTGGCCACTCGGCAAGGGCCCTTGTGCGAAGTCACGTAGCACGTCTCGTACTCGGACGCTTCGGGGGACATGGTTTGTACATCTGCGTCAAACTCCAAATCGATACCCACTCCTGGAGCCACGGTATCCGAGCGTCCGATGGCGTACTGCACTGCACTGTCATCGTTTTCCATCCCTGTCATCCAACATTGGTTTTGACAAAGTCAAATAAAGTTGTTTTAAATAGTCGTTTGAAAGTCAGTAATACACTTTTGTTAATTGTCAACTTACCTATTTTAGCGAGCTGCATGAGCTGTTCGGAGGGAGAGACAACGTTGGCGGGCTTGACTTCGTTGATAAGACTGTTGGCAATGTTGGTGTACCCATCATATAATAACTGGCTGATGATTAACTTGTAAAGATGTTGTCGGTCTTTCAACGTGGGCTTGGGGCGGTACATTTTAATAGCTGTTGATACCCGAAAAACAAATATCAGTACCAGGAGAACTTGCATGCAACAGTATCAAACAAGCAATCATCAACCAAGCCAGACATACGAGAAATATAAGTGATTTGAATAAATGATACAGGGTGCTAGTTATAGTGATGGCTAATCGCATGAATTCACCCGCAAAAAAACTACACTAGCAAACAAAGTTTACACGGTTTAGGTTCTCGATTATATTAATCCCGTCTTCTAACTTAATGTCAATGCGCGTTTCTAATGTACCACATGTAGCTAGTAAAAACGCTATTAGCATTAGCAAACAACGTATGTTTATTAGCTGGCTAACGCTACCTGGCTAGCGTTGCTAACGTCTTATACTGTCTACATTGGCTAATTATCACGCTGTAAATCCAGGATGATGAAACAAACCATTGCAATGCAATATAGAGCACTTCTACAAAGTTTCAAAACCATACGAAAATACCCACAGTTTTAAAACCAATAGTATAAAAATTAATGAAACTTGAGGTGAAGTACCTTCCGTCGCAGCACTGGATAAACTTTCTCCACACGCTGAACGTATCCTACGTAACGTCAGAGAATGTAGTAACGTCATAACGTCAAGTGTTTTGCGCAGACTCCTGAAGGTAGGAGAACTCGTGTAGTTTATAAAATATCCACTAGAGGATGGTACTCGCTAAACCGACTTGTGTTCTGGGATTAATGCTGATCGCTGTCTGTGTACTATTACTATTACTCTGTATATCCAGGCCATAGTCTAAAAGCCTCCATCGTTTTACCATGAAGCTTTCATCGGTCAAACAATTAATTTATTCAGAAAAACGTTTAGCCTAGCTACTAAAAGCAGCTTGAGGAAATGGAAGATTGCATAGGCCTATTTCACAGTAAGTTTGATTCTCTATCTATAGGCTTTAGGCCTAAACTAACTGTAGCCTACTGCCTGTAGACTACTTTGTGTCCATTCTTGTCATGGACATGGCTTGATTGTTTTGACTGGTAAAACGTATTACACTAGACTGTAGACAGACAAGGCAGCAGGCATTAACAAATCATTTTGCAGGAGAGCGCAGAGGAGCAGATTTATTCATGTAGGGCTTGAGGCTTCTGTGCCCCTACTTAGCCTATTGACCTGGTGAGTCATTCTCACCTCCTGTTTCACTGCTGCAAAGGCAAAGAGGAAATCAGTTGTGCATCCACACTCAGTGCACGGTGCAGGAATTGAGAGACAGGCTATTCAAACCCCTAATCAGGTTAACCTCTTCAGTCAAACAATCTAGATACAGTACAGATTACAGATACAGTTACAGAAGTATAGGCTATGGGATGTTTGTATGACATAAATGTGTAGCCTATTACTACATTTTACTATGCATTCTGTATTGTAACCTATATTTAAAGTACGCATCATTCTATTGGTAACAACATCTGGTCCCTTTTGGCATAGTAGTAATGTGGCCTAAATCCAAAAAAAAAAACTATATAGGCTCTTTTCTTTTACCACCTGTTGTCAGCTATAATTTAAGTGTTGTCTCAAACAAAAGGCTTGTTGGAATAAGAATACCCTCTTTAAAAAGTCCTCTTCCTCCCTCCATCTCTATCTCTCACACACACACACACACACACACACACACACACACACACACACACACACAGCATCACACCCTCCCACGCAGTGTGCATGAGTTTCCTGCACGTGGCTTCCCACACAAACACATACAAACAACCCCATGACTGACTTAAAGGAGAATTCCGGTGTGATATTGACCTAAAGTGTATCGAAACATGATACCGAGTGTGAACGTATGTCTCATAGCCCATCTCGGCTTGTCCCCTGCACTCCAAAATCTGGCGCTAGTTAGCCGATGCTACCAACATCTTTTTCAATAGTGGTGCTTCGGCATCGGGCTAGCCATGCAAATAAATCACTGTTTTACACCCATTTACGAGGCTCAATGTATCTCCACACTTCATTGGTAGACTTCCGAGGGCCCTGACATTTAAAACGAGACATTGAGAACTTTGAAAAAGCACTGGTAGTTTACTTACAAGACGATTTATACAGACAGTATCTTCACGAAGTTTAGCGTTTGCAGCCATCTTGAATTTAGTCACGATAAGTCGAGCAACGAGTAAGAATGAACAGGTATGATAAGGGATCAGATTCCAAAAATAATTCAGTGGAAATGCATGGATTCCAGTTGCTGCTACTGGAAGAAACTGGAAAAACTAGCGCCAGATTTTGGAGTGCAGGGGACAAGTCGAGATGGGCTATGAGACATACGTTCACACTCGGTATCATGTTTCAATACACTTTAGGTCAATATCACACCGGAATTCTCCTTTAAGTTATATAAAAAAAGAGTGCAGTGGTGCAACATTGAGTTAGATCAACATGGGGATGGAATTGTGAAATTGAGTAAACTGTCATTCTTCAGGAAAATCTTTTACAGTTCTTTTATAAGGACAAAGTGTCTTGGGTTGCCATGCCAACACAAGCTTCATTTTCCTTACTGGACCAGTCTGTGGTTGCCTTGGAGACCAAGAGTAAGAAGAATGCATCAGGGAAATAATATCACAACTTAGTGCTTCCTACTTCTCATGCTGTACCATATTTTTTATTTGTATATTCTATGCAGAAAAATATACAAGAGAAATACAGATGCATGATCAAGTGAAGTGACTGTACAAATCTGCTATAATGAACTATAAATGGGCAATAAAAATATCTGATCATGTCATCAAAGCACCTCTAATACATAAACCTTCAAGGGGGCTCCCCTCCTCTCCTTTGCCTTCTGTTTTGCTTATCTGTATGCATAAAGCTAAAGGTCAGGTGTCCTCTCCTTCTTTCATACCAAAATCATTTCTTGCTGCTTTCTGTGGGGTCTGCGCTCTGCTATTTTTTCCCTGTCCCTTTTATCTCCCTTCTCTCTCTCATAAAATTAAAATGGAAATATAATAAGTGAATTATTTGGCCTGACACATACAGTAATTGCATATGCTTTGTCAAATCCATGCAACAGAGTCAAGTTCTGTAATAAAGTTTAATTAAAAAAAGCTATTTGTTATAAAGATTGATAGATTTCTCTGTCTCTCTCAAATCAGTTTAAATGTGCTTTACTGGTATGCTATCAACAATCACAAGTCATTCTCTCTCTCTCTCTCTCTCTCTCTCTCTCTCTCTGTAGCTCATGACCTCCCAGAGGCCCTGCCACTAACAATTGCTTCATTAGTTCCCAGAGCCCCGGTGCCAGGGGCCACGGTCAGTATACAGCAGTGGCGCACAGGCCTGGCAGCCGACGATAGAGCAACAGGCTGCCAAACCGGCCGCATCCCCCAAACAAACCCCCTTTTTGTTCTCACTGACGTGTAGCATCTCTCAGCATTGAGGAGGTGTTGAAAGTCCCATAAAGCCTGGCTCAAAAACAAATGTATCTCTTTTCATGGACCATTCCTGTCTATGTACATGTTGTACACCTGATATGAAAGTGTCCTTTGTCCAATGTGATCCATTATTTACATATGTGTTCAAATAGGCTTTGTTGTCCTCTCTGTGTTTACGGGTGCTTTGCATGGGTTGACATATGTAGTGAAGGTGTTCCCTGCTTTAGGAAAATGAGGCGAGGCTGCCAGCAAAAGCAGTCTTTCACCCCTGGGTCACTGGCAGGCATTCATTAGCCACAGAAATAAAAATGGCCAGTAATCAGCGGAAGAAGGGATTATATTATTCCCCTTCCTCTCTTCTTCTTAGTCACCACTGGGCTCACCCTGCTTCCATCCCTCATGTTGCTCCTGCCCTTCTCAATGTTGGAGGAGAAAGCAGTCCCATTAGGGTGTGTCATATACACAAATGCTAGATGCTGAAAGAAAGATGATCACATGAGAAGTAGGATAATCAAGACATTATTCTACATCTACAAGTTGCTTGTGACCTGATGAACGTAAATGAAGTGAAAGTAAAATGTTTTTCACAACTGTTAGCGGTTTGAGAAATATGGGTCATTTTTTGTGATCGAGAACAAAAGTTGTCTGTTGCCAAGAGGCCAGGTGCCACCTCTCTCACATGCCATGCTATGGCGGTTTATAGGACAGATGGAGGTTTCATTAGGTGAAGGTCATATTCACTGCAGGTCTTATCTTTATCTTACCTCTGTGCCTATTGGTGATAGTGTGGGCTTCAGCTTTTTTTCAGTGGTGAGAAAAAAGAGCTTGGCTTTCCTCTCAAACGCTGCACACCCACACGCTCTCATGCACCTCTCCTTGGTGCGGTGTGTGTGTGTGTGTGTGTGTGTGTGTGCGCCTGTGTGCATGCATGTGCGCGCGCGTATGTGTGGGTGTGGGAGGGAGTAAGTGTATGCCTAGCCAAGATGTCAGATTCTAACTCTCTTCTCTCTCACACACACACATCCACAGAATATAATCAAGCTCAGTAGTCGCTGCATCAATATTTTAGTGAAAGGTTAGTCCATTTCCTCATTCAAAGAGTTTGTTGTAATTATTCTCTCTCTCTGTCTTTATCTTATTCTGTCAGTTTTACTCACTCCTCTCTAAAATATGTTTTCTATCTCTGACCATCCCTCCTTCTCTTGCCCCTGACGTTTCTCAGCTGCTAGCCGTCTCTCTGTCTGTGCTCGTACCCCCTTGTTTTGAGTTCTTTTGTTTACCACGTGCCTCTTCTCTCCTCTCGCACTCTCTCCGCCCGCTTGACCCTAATTTATCTCCTCTGTCGCTGTGTGCTCCTCTCTCTTGCCAATTTGCAAATGTGACGTGACCAAGCCTGCATTTCCTCTATCTGCACCAGCAACAGTTCCTCTACAAACGGGCAAAAGGACAGTGCAATAGGGAACACTTAGAGTGCAACTGTGGCGAAAGACGTCGTCATAAGATCCAGTTTCTGTTGATGACCCCCCGCTCTCAGGAAGCTTGTTCAACAGTGTTTGTTTTTGCCACTCAAAGTGGAAATGCATCAAGCCACAACTTTGGCAATATGGTAAGTGTTTTTTCTCCTCTGCTTTGATAGTAGAGACTAGACAACAAGGGGCTCTTTAAACGCTATGTTGACAATTCATTCAGAGTGAACTCAAAATTTGTATATTTATATTACATTTATTTTTATATTCTCACCCCATAACCACATGTAGTGCCTCATGCTCCTCTCTGAGAGTTTTGGCCACATTTGAAACGTTTTACAGTGCTTTAGAGTGTTGGATTTACATTGTGTGGAGGATGATCCTGTCCACAACTTCTCTATTAGTTCTGTTGTAGCTGAACAGTTGGAACTAAAAGCTGAGTAGATATCCTCTATCAAGGCCATTTTATGACCCTTTTATTATCAAGGTACAGGTAGAGTGGGTAGATGGCTAAATGGCTGTACAAATTTGTAATGTAGTGCAGTTGTACAGTTACAAACAAACTCAAGGATAGGATTATGAATTCTCCTTTTTGATCTAGTCAACATATATGTGAAATATGTTTGAGGAATGACATAAAAATAAAAGATGTCATTGTATGAGTGGAAAGGCATGCTTCATCAAACTGAGTAAACTAAGTCTTCTACACCTACTGCTCTCACTGTCGACCAAATGGCAACAAAACATTTTTAAACAAGCGTCTCAGTATGATGTTGCTGATTCAGGAAACATCTACAGTAAGTTTTAGTAGATTTCCACAATGAAAACAAGGTTTCGATTCAGTCAAACGGCACTTCCTACTTTTGCAGTCGTCACTGTCTCAAAAAATAGTACCTGCGCCACATAACAGATGATGAGCTGAAATAAAAGAACATAAGCAAAAGCATGCCAAAACTGCGCTGTTAACTGTTGCACTCTGACATGCACGGCTTCAGGTGTCACTTAACTGATGCACACTCAGTCCATTAGTTCTGAGGTTGGAAATAAAATCAGAAAAAAAGCTAGCTGTTGATCTTTAAGGGCTTTCACAGGGCGCACTGCTGCCTTTGGGTGAGTCATTCCTCTACAGAACGCCTCTGTCTCATCTCCATCTCACTGTTGCTGTATGCAAATGCTGTGTACATGTTTTCTGTGCTGTTAGCATAGCAACAGTGATACATTAGTGGACAAACTCTGATGAAGGCCCTAGGCTTTAGCCCTAAAAAATAAAAATTCCTTTTCCTTCTCAATAATCATAATCATGATCGCAATCCTCTTGTTTAGGTTTTCCATTTTTAAATGCCTCCATGAACCTGTGTGGTTCATTTGCCTTTAACATCTCCATATTTAAATGCCTGTAAACAGCAAATTCAACAACATATATAAATCATCTGTATCTATGCTCTTTGCTAATATAATCCTCTGCACTCGAATCTCAGTTTAGGAAAAAAAACATCTTTAACTCAGTAGTACAGTAACCAGTCTGGCATTCCTCTGCAGTACCTCTGCATAGACAAGGCACCTTTGTGATAGGAAATCACATTCCCTCTGAAATTGAGCTGCCCCCCTCCGCCCCCATCTCCTCACTCCTTCTCCCATGGTCCTTAAGTCACAGACGTAGGATTCCTTTTATCGGGGGTAGCTGGGGCCTAATGAAAACTGTGTTTCTTTTTGCAGGTAATTAGCAGCCTTGGCTCCCCGACATCACCCAGCAAGAGAGAGCGAAAGGGAGAGAGAGAGAGAGAGCTGTTACCATGGAGACTGGCAAGCTGGGTTTTGTTCAGAGTGCCGTGCCAGAGGGCTCAGTTGCGGTGACGGCGGCAGTGCATGAGGCAGCAGCAGACATGATGCACGTTCAGGCCCCGCTTGCTACCTTCTACGTCCGCACCATGACGGGGCCCTCGCAACCGCAGGTGCCGCCGCCGCCAGTGGCATCCCAGACGCAGCCGACTCAGGCCCAACCTCCTGCGGCCGTGATCCAGGACACTCCAGCCATCACCCTGCCAATCCCCGCTCTCAGCACCAAACAGCCTTTGCCTATCCTGACTCTCCACATCGCCGGAGGGATGCCTCTGGCGGCCACGCAGGCCCTGAAGTCTGGTGGAGCGGCGATGCCCACAGGGGTGGTGCCGTGCCCCTCCAAGCCCCCGAAGTCGGTGGGCAAGCACGTGTGCCAGTACTGCGGGCGTGACTGCCTGAAGCCCAGCGTGCTGGAGAAACACCTGCGCTGCCACACGGGCGAGAGGCCGTACCCTTGCACCGTCTGCGGGATCTCCTTCAAGACCCAAAGCAACCTCTACAAGCACAAGCGCACGCAGGCGCATGCCCGGATCTCCAGCGAGTCGGACCGGGGCAGTCTGAGCAGCCAGGAGAGCCTGCACAGCTCCAGGGACACTTGCTTCTCCTCCAGCTTCTCGCTGGACGCCCAGAGTCAGGACTGTGGTAGCCAGGATGGCATTGAGGTTGCGGCCAAGCAGCCTCTTGGGACCACTACGGAATCTGGTCAGTCGCATTTGAACCAGGAGGACACGCTGGGCTCAGGCACAGTTAGGGCTTTGCAACAGGCTGCTTTGGTTGGTCTCATCGTTGCCCCCATGGAAGTACAGAAAGAAGTGCTGACATCTCCGTCTCAACAGATGGAGCCCCCGTGTGGTGGTGGAGTTACCACTGCAGGCAGAGACTCAAAAAGGCTGGCCATGGGAGAATGCCCAAGACCCTGTGGTGGTGCAAGGTTGATACCCAACCGACACCTCCCTCTGCAAAGGCAGGAGGCCACTCTTTCCCCCAAGCCGTGGGACTCCATGTCTATGTCCAGGGGCAAGTCTCAGAGTCATGACAGCACCGACTCTGGGTTCAGTGACAATGGTGAACACCACTGGACATCAAGTCCGGGGAGCAGCCCGCATGAGCACAGCATGGAGTCGTTGACTGAGTCCAGCATGGAGGTACCAGATTCTCGGGCCGTCTGCCAGGTGGACTCTGACCCAGCCTCAGCTGGGGGCTCTAAGAGCAAGGTGTCGGTCCAGGAAAAGAGGCAATTGGAGGAGCGCATCTCAAAGATCATCTCAAAGAACGATGAGCTGATGGACGACAAACGCCTGGAGAACGTCCGCCCGAGGAAGACGATGCTGTCCAAACAAGGCAGCATTGACCTCCCCATGCCCTACACCTACAAGGACTCTTTTCATTTTGAGATGAAGTCCACCACCATGTCCACCATTGCCACCTCCAAGCAGACGTCTATCTCACCAGGCCCAGACAGGAGAGGGATACAAGCATTCCACAGCTCCCTGCCCTCCCAACATGTCGACAGCCTGGACCACACTCCCTTGACCAGGAGCAGCTCCTTGCCCTTTAGTGTAAGCGAGCAGCAGAGTGATACAGCAGGCATGGCCTCACCCCGTCACACTGACCGCCTCACACTGAACAGGAGAAGCAGTGCGGGACACTTATACTCGCTTAAGGTCGGGACGCAGTCCGTGGACCGGCACGAGCCGACCCACCGGTCCCTGGTCAGGCAGGGGGCCGTGGACTGCCTGCCGGAGGTGTCTCCCACCAAGAGGGGCAGCCTGAGCAGCCTCAGCTCTGACACGGACTGCACGGACACCGCGGGCGGGTCGCCCGCCTCCAGGAAGTATCGAAGGAAGCGGTCGCAGAAATTTGACTACAACAAATGGTACGTGTACGGCGACGGAACATTCCGAAAGCTCTACAGTACTTCGTCAGAGAAAGAACTGGATTCCTCCACGCTGAAAACACGAAAGTCCCTCGCTAATAGCCTTGAGCATCATGATGAGAGAGAGGACATTCAAATCAGCCAGGTCAGAGATCTTGGCGCAGGCACAAAGGTGGCTGTTTCCATCACAAACATGTCAGTGGGCACAATGCAAAGCGTTCTTTGTCCCTCCACCAGCCCTGGGCTTGGCATGGCCCCTGCGGATGCATCATGTACAGACAGGATACACAGCAGTGGTCCCTCCTATGTACTGCTCCCAGGCTCCATGTTGAAGACCGCAGGGCCGCCGCAGCAACGGGCAGAGAGCCAAGTGATTCTGGGCACTGACATTTTCTCACCGAAGGAGTCAACAATAGAGACGAGCTGTGAGATTGTCCCACAGCACAGGTCTCTTCCCTCTGAAAGGAAGAAACTACGCACAGAGGAGAATGTCTGTGTTGTACTAGACAGTATGGACACTGGAGCAAGGGAAGGGAGCGCCCCCGCTTATAAAATCGGATGGACAGATGGAGACATGACTAATGGTGTGAATCAAACCCTGGTGCCCGCGGAGAGAGAAAGCAGCAGGCCTCACATTCAACGCCAGGATAGTCTAATCTACCCTCACATAACGGCCAGACAGCCTCTGCAGAAGAGGCACAGCTCTCCGCTTTGTATGGTGGACGTAAGCAGACCATCTGAGCTGGTCACTGCTTCCTCCAACACCACCACCACCACCATCTCCCTGCCAGCAAAGACCAACTTTCTGCCCAAGTATCAGCTGAAGCTCCCCCAGACCTCAGGGAATGGAGAATCTTGCCCACGCCGCATGGCACCTTTCATTCGGCACAGCTTCTCGTCGTCGCAAATCTTCACGACGTGCGCACCCCGCTCAGGCCACAGCGACTCCATAACGTCATTCACAACCTTGACGCAGAGTCAACCGGTCACGCCCATCACACTGATCCACAGTCAGCAGAACAGGTCGAACGGGAGCACGAGGCTAAACACGCTGGGCCTGCCCGCCCCCATCTCAACTTGGAGCCCCTCTGCTGCAGCCGTTAGGGGGCTGACACACAACTTTCCTGCCCGAGGTTTAGGGGTGCCTGGTCCACCACAGAGCTTGAGAACCACGAGCGATACACCCTGGACAGCACAGAATCAGACGTTCACCATGGTCACTTCATCCATTCCAGGTCAGTCTTACATGTGCAAGACAGTGTTAGCGCAAGATCAGTTTGGCTCCATCACAACCCCACGCCACAGCCAGTCTGTCATACCTGTCATATCTCACAATCAGACTACACACACAGGCACATTATGTCCTGAACAGCGTGCCAAATCTCTCACAGATATCAATCTCACAGGTACAGCTAAGCCTGTCCAGTATCACATTCAACAAGTGGCAAATGTTACAGAATTAGCCCGGATACCAACCGCTACACCCACAACAGTGTTTTCCATTAGTCACCCTATTCAACCTGTCACAGGTGTAACACTCGATCAGACAGTTGCTCCTGCAGCAGTACAGTGTCACAGTCGGCAAGTGACAGCTGTTGTAGGTTTCAACCAAAACAATCCAGTTACACAGGCAACAGTATTTTCTAGCAACCAACATGTCAGAGATGTGTCATTCAATCAGACACCTTTACCTGTTCCCTTACAATATCAGATTCAGCAAGCTCTACCAGCATCAGGTTTAAGCCAAAGTATTTCAGTTAAACCAATCACAATGTTTGCCACCTCTCGACCAGTGAAATCTGCTAGAGAAATGTCTCTCAGTCAGAGAGGTACACCTGTATCTGTGCCATGTCAGATTCAGCAAGCTACAACTGTTATAGGTTTAGCACAGAATGTTCCAGTTACCACAAACACAATATTTTCTACAAGTCAACCTGTCAAACATTTGACTGATTTGTCTCTCAGTCAGATAACACCAGTGGTTGTACAGCATCAAACGCAGGAACTTGCGGCTGTCACACCGTTGGAACAGAGAGTTCCAGTTACATCCACCAGGATAGTTTCCAGTTGTCGAGCAATTAAGTCTGTCAGAGAAATGTCAATTAGTGAAGCACCTACTCCTGTTACAGTACAATATCACATTCAGCAAGCAACAACATTAGCACAGAATGTTCCAGCTAATTCCACAGTAGTTTCAAGTGAACCAATTAAGCAGGTCACAGATATGGCACTTCAACAAGTAGCTACCCCTATAACTGTACAGTGTGTCATTCAGCAGGCTACACCTATCACAGTATTATCCCAGAAATCTACACCTATTACAACACATGCACTGCATCAATTAATTAATCCTGTCACAGACATGGCACTCAGACAGGCAGGTAAACCTGCAACAGCACAATATCACATTCAGCAACCCACACCAATATCTCACACTCAGCCAGCAAAACCTGTCACTGTGGAATCCCTCAGCCAGCCACCCACAGCAGTCCCAGTCAGATACCAGTGTCAAGCAGCCATGTCAGGCTTAGGAAACAGCCAAACAGCTTCACCTCTTGCCGTCATACCCCTGAATCAGCCAGTTACACCCACAGCAAGTGTCGTACAGCAACTTCAGACCACCTACACATCGATTAGTACAATAGCACTGGGTGATCCTTGTGCATCCACACCCAGCGTGCAGAGTCAGGGGTCAACATCTGTGACAGCCTCCCCACAGTCCGCCACGCATGCTCCCGAGTCCTCTGCTGTTTGCCCTCTGGTGGATATCACCCCAGAGGCCCGCTCAACCACCACTGTCCCCAGAGAGAGTCTCCATGGAGGGGGCGTCGTCGGGCAGTTCGGTGGCGTGCCTGCTCAGGCCCCTGCTCAGGACACGTTCTTCATGAGAACACCGGACTTGCAGATTGTCATGCAGCTCATCTCTGACGAGCAGCTGGCCCTTATGGCACCTCAGATTGAAGCTGGGGATTACAAACAAGGAGCCGGGTGTCCCTCCATCATCGCCGGGTCAGCAGAGGCGCCAAAGACAGAGATGAGCGGACAGCCTTCTCTAGTTTCTCAGGACATGAGTGTGAGTGTAACAAATAATGGTAATGACGTAAATTCAACACAAGGGGGATCCATAGCTTCAAGAATCATGTCAACAGATGGATCTACTATGATGGCAATGTCAGATTGTGCTACATCAGTTAGCACTGCTAAACCTTCCTGTCCTGCTTCTCTGTTCATGAACTCCAACTCATCTCTGACAGGAAAGCCTTGCCAGAGTCAGGCTTCAGTTTTGCTGGGCACTGCCCAGAATCTATACATACCAGACCATACAGGTACAGTGACTAGACAGGCCACAGAATCTGGAATGAAAGAAAACTGTGAAGTGGGACAGAGAGATTGTATTCCTGCCCAATTGATGGTCAATGAGAAGAACTCTACAACGGAACAAGGTTCCGTGAAAGCCCACATTTCAGTTCATACACAGCAGCATTCATCAGTGGGGCCCACATCTCCTACACTTTACAATCCCACAATGCAACACTGCATCGTTCAGGCTCCAGAATCTCATCAGCAAAGCAGTTTGAGTGGGCCACAGTCATCGGTCTCGACTGAGAGGCCATGCCCTCCAACAATGCAAAAGTCTTTGCCCAGCAAAGTTGGAGCCCTGGTACCTAATCAGGAACACCATCTGTCAGGTGTTCCTGTGGGTTTGATTGCCTCAGTCAGGAGCAGTGCACCCGTTTCCGCCCAAAGGGTGGTTGATGTGGAGCCCCAGCCATCACTCCTCTCTGCTTGTCACACGTCTCCACCTGCGGCTCACTGTCCATCTGTTTCCCATCACTCTCCCCACTCCGAGAGGACGAGCTCCTCTTGCAGCGTTTTTCAGTCTGGCGCGATGCCTAACATCAGTCACACAACTGTCACAACACAGACCAATCCGCAGCACTGCCTGCTAGACGTGCCTAGCAGACCCCAGACTCTCACTGCTGAAGACCAGCTAGGACAAACAATATCAGTGTCCACTGAAATATTAGCCTCAAAGCCAGACCGGCATCAGCCGCTGGGAAGTGCACTGGGACTGTCTCCGCCCCCTGGATCAGTACAAGTCTTAAACAGTGCAGTTAGACTAAGCCAGCCGAATGGCCCCTCAGTTGTGCTCAGTGGCACGGAAGAGAGGAGCTCCTCTGCCACACCACTTCACCACGTGGGGTCAGTGTCAGGATCGCACGCCAGCCAACACAAACTCAGCCCTGAGGCCTGCCTCTCTCCGGCTCCTCCAGCGGTCCAGTCCATGGGCTTGGGAAGTGCATCACACCCTGCAGTGGGCCAACACAAGCCCCTGTGCCCAGGAGACGCACGAGATGGGTGTAATCACACACCACTGATTGGGAGCTCAGCGACTGAAACTGGTGTTCCAGGCAAAACATCTGGAGAGCCTCAGCAGTCCCAGACGGCCATGGGGCAGGCTGAGAAACCACAGCCGCCCTCTGCTGGTTGCAGGGTGGAGATCAGGGGGACCAGAGGTGCTGTGGAAGTGGACCAGGGCAATACACGCAGCATGGGTGTGGAGCCAACTCAAGTGTGCATCCAACAGGAAAAGACTCTCAGAGCTGAGGAGACACCCTGTGCAAGCTCAATCAGGGCTGGTCAAGGTAAGGTTGTTGTTTTTCTTCTTCTTGTTATTGTTGTTGTTGTTGAATTTTCCTTTCTGTGACATTTCAAATTAATGACATGGGAGCATGCACACTGCAAAAAGGTCTTGGGATGATTCCACACTTTTTTTGATTTTGACAGTCTGGTGCTTCTGAGAAGTAGGACAGTATTAGTGAAAACATAAAGACCACTGGAGCACATGGACATACAGTATAACCATTTTCTGTAAGGTGCTAAATGTAGACTAATGACAAAAAAGTCCTTTTGATTATAGTTCCCATTTTTCAACATTTATTAAGAAATAAATATTTCACTGTTCTTCCTCATTAGTTTTTAATTCATGAGCACTGGGTTCTCAGACATTGCATGCTGGAATCTTTCCTTTTTGTATCAGTATGTCCCCACTAGGTGGTGGCAAATAGCCATCCTCTCCCTCCTATTATGTCACTGTAATGCAATGTCATTGTATCATAAAACAACATTCTGCTGTAATTATAATACATCAGCCCAGTATCATACAATATACTGTACTGTATGCATGAGTCAAAATCACATACAGTTCTGTACATGATAGACATAGGCTACTGGTTTTATCTGTCAGTATCAAGCGAAGAAATAATGTAAATGTTCACTTTACCTCTATATTATTAAATCCCTGGAGTTTTCATGTGAGAGATAAAGAAATGATGCAATAACGCTCACATCCAACATGTTTGTAATGGAGTGATTTAATACATGTTTGTATTCAAGTGTGTGTTGGAGGTGGGGGTGGATTTTTTGGAGGGGGGGGGGCAGTGTGCATATGCCTCTGTGTGTATGTGTGTGTGTGTGTGTACACTATCTATACACAGAAACCAAACCTTTAAGGTCCGATTTTTCACATTACAGTTAGTTCTACGTCAAAGAGAAAGATAATCTCTTCTATGAATACCATAAATACTGAATCTGCTCCTTCAGCAGCCCTGTTCTCTGTTTCGAGATGCCATTAACACAGTCGAGCACCTGTAACAACCATGTAGTTAGACTATAATGGCAGTGTTCACAGGCAGTTGATCTGGGCCTTGTCCCTTCCAGAATCAGCAGTAAAATGGGATTATCATTGGTATAGAACTTGAGAAATCAAGGACACAGTCAGCTCTATTTAATGTGAGTTTAGTTGTGTCTTCCGCTCAGCCTGGAGGGTTTCAGTATCCCCACCTTTCATTTCTAGAGATACTTTTATGCAGACATCTTGAATAAATGTACGATCACTGAGGCCTGCCAGAGAAGAAGGCAGCAAATGGGCTTTGAAATAGTATGTTTACGAGATACAGATTGTGCATGAAGAGAGGCTTAGGCAGTTGAGTTCATACAGTCTGTGATTGGATTTACAAATAGTGTGTCAGAGGAACCATGTGCAGTGAAACTGTGTCTAATGGCAAAATATATAAGGACAAGTTACGATCCAAGAATCAGTGGTCAGTTAAAAGTAAGGTTCCAGCAACAGGTAATCCAAAAACAAAACAAGGCAAATAATTAAAAAAATGTCGGGCAAAAGTGTAATCCAACCGAAACATGATACAGGTCAGTGACGGTAGAGTATCAGAAATCTGAATTCAATGGTTAGCTGAACAACTATTCAGTTAGGATATACCTCACAATAGGGGATCAGAAATGAGGGACTTTAAGCAACACTATGCAACAGTTCATATGAAAGACATATAAACCTACACGGTCATATGTGTTGTATCAGGATATTATGTTGGAACACCCAGAGAAAACATAATAGTATAAGCTTTCACAGCACCATAGCTATATAGCTATTTGCTATATAACATAACAGCTGTATGCAAGCTACTGTATATTTCCAAAAGTCACCAGTTAACAAGTTATTCTCAGTGTGCTGGGGTGTGGTTTGCAAGGTTTTTGTATAAAATGTTTTACTTTCCCATTAGATGTCCATGTCAATTAGCATACAAGAGTTCAGGCGAGTTTAACACAATGGAGATGCAGGGAGCGTCCTCAAAGTGTCAGAGTTGTAAGTGTTAGAGTGTCAGAGTTGATGTGCACTTAACTGGAGCTTTGACTGCAAAGTGACTTGACTGTCTCGTATAAAAGGTGTTTGCAAGATAAAATCAACATAAAGAATTTTTGAAACACAGTGAGCTGACCTTACTTGCTGGGTTGTAGACCTTCAGGTTTTTCTTTCACTGGATCATATGGTAAAAATTAGGGGGGTGGGGGGAGGGCAGGGACAGTGTCTGATCCTCCTAAGTTACAATGGTGTTTGTGTTTACCGGCGGTTCCTAAATCCGAAATGTCATATTTCAGCTGGTCCAGAGGCTCCCAATGTAATAAATACATGCCAGAGGGGTATTTTACAAAGGCAGAATTAAGACATCCAAGATAAGTGATAAAGCGAGGTTTGACATATAGCGTTGTCTGGTCATCCTAGCTGAACTCGTTTCACTAATGCCAATCCAGGATGAGTAGGCGCGACTATGTCAAGCCAGCTGTAAGTAATTCAGGATGTGTGCGTGCTCATTTCTGCTCCAAAAGAAATAAAAAAGACGCGGAAAATAGCGTCATTCACACAAAGTGAACAACCGCTTTTGATATAGACTAACAATGAAGTAAAGTTGTGCTTTTGGAATGGGGAATCATGGCTATTTCTGTAAAACAGCAGGAGTAGGCGTGGTAGACCAACTGAATGCAAATTTACGGATGCACCCACGTGTGAGTGCTTCCTTGTCTCGGCACGCAACGTCATTAAGAAAGTGCTTGTCACTGCAAACATGCACATAGTAGCCTATGATATAGGCCTACCTTAATATTATAGTTGAAAATACCTTCGAAAACTTGCCCCTCCACTTCCAATCAACTACAGTAGGCTATTTATCAAACGTCTATCAATAAAATAAACAAACAATGAGTAGGCCTACCTAGCCCTATGTTAATAATTATAAGGCTATCACAATTAAAATAATAACCATATGGTAGTAGGCAGAAAATCTGTTTTGTTTTGCGAGCAAATACATTTAGCAAATAGTTTATAAATGAAAAAAAAGCCCCTTAAAAATTAGCACAGAGGTCAGATGTGAATAACAGCTAGCCGAACCAATAAGATGACATAATTACCATTTAGAATTAACTTAGCTTGGCTGTTAGCCTGGTCGGGACCAGGCTAGGTGCAGAGAATAAATCCCCATTGTAACTTATTTGCCATCTCTTTTGTGAAACCAAGTCAAGGCTAAATTCATCCAGGATAACCTAAAAATCCCAGCTTAATCCCTTATCTAGGTTTTGTGAAATAGCCCTCAGGTCAGATGTCAATCAGGATACAAACGTGACCTTCATTTTGATATGACCCATTCTCTTTGGAGCAATTACTGAAGTAAACGTCAGGTAATCCCATCAGTGCTTTCCCTGCCAAATCTCGAATGAGAGGTGTGGGTTTACGTCAGAGCAGAAGATTAGCAAAAATGGGATTCAATTGCACAGGGTCCTGCAAGCCACCATGTAGTGGCTCAAGTTGATCAGCAGGAGTGCTTTGCAGAGGCAACAGGAGTGTGGTTTTGTGTGTGAGTATATGTGTGTGTTATTAGTGTGTTTGTATGTGCTAGGGTGAGGTGGTGTATGTTGGCAGTGTGTTTGTATGTGCTAGGGTGAGGTGGTGTGTGTGTGTTGGCAGTGTGTTTGTATGTGCTAGGGTGAGGTGGTGTGTGTGTGGGGGGGGTGTTGGACGGTGGCCCATCCAGGGACTCCTCAGTGAGTGGCCCCCGGAGTTAGTGCAATTTCACGCCTGTCTCCCGTTCCAGAGGGCTGACGTACGATCTGAAACCCAAGCACAGCCTCTTTGTCAGGCCGCTCCTCGGAAAGTGAACATGCAAGAGTTCAGCCAAAGCAAACACGGCACTGAATCGTCGCACCGATTGTTTTTCATCACAATAATCACCTCTATACCTCCACTTGTGATATGTGGTCAGACAAGTGTATTATTCTGTGCGTCTGTGTTTTCACTGAAAGTCTCTTGCAATATTTTTTATTCATTTGGCTGACGTTTGCTTTTCAGTGAGCCATACATTCCAAAAGTCCAAACAGCAAACTCCATGCATCAGTCACACCGCCGAGAGTTTTTGTAATCCAAAAAGAGCAATATGTTGAACATTTTATATGTCGTTGACCCCTGCTAATGTTCCTCCTGTGAGTTTTACTCATTTCCCTCAATTGTTTAATGCCATACTGGCTCTACACCTGACTGACCCACACAGCCCACTTTAATGAAATATTTCAGCAACAGTTTGACTATAGTATGAGTATTTTTATTGGCTCTGGAAGACTTTATATAATACTGTATTTATATCAGAATTTTAAATGTTCATTCCCCGGGGCTGTTCAGGTGAAAGAATTCCCATCCTTGTATCAAAACTTTATGGAATCCCACATGACTTTGAAACCTACCCTCTGGGGAACATATCGAAACACGGTGAAATAGGATGATGTAGTGTGAAGAATGCAGGCTTATTTGACTCCCTTTAAGCTTGTTAATGATTGTTGTTGCTTTGCTATCAGGACCAGGCGATGTGCTCCCCCCCCAAAGCTCACTGCTGCCGCTGGGAGACTCTGGGTCAGAGAGGCGGAGGAGGGTCCCCGAGGAGCTATGGCATGGAGCAAAGGAGGAGGAGAGAGGAGGGTCACAGGAGGAGGAGGAGAAGAACAACAGTAAACTGCCCGAGGGGCAGGTTGGGGGCGACGTGGGAGGCAGAGGACAAAATGACGGGGGAGCGGATGAAAGAATGCCGGACCTGCAGGCGGAGGAGTGGACGATGAAGGAATGCAACTTAAGACAGGTATCATTCTAAATCTAACCCCCTTAAACAAACAGAGCCAAGGAATGCTCCTCTCCACCCGACATGACTCCATCATCCAAAGCTACAACAATCCACTGGCACTGCTCTGCACTGCCGCATATTATTATTGTTTTTCCCAGTGTTTATTATAAAGGAATAACATGCAGATGAAAGACTCAGATATGCCCTCTAAGACACATGTTATTGCCCTTATCCCTCCATGCCATGGCTGTGGCCAAAATATTAAATCTTAATTTATCTTTATGCATGCTGGCGAGGGAAAGATTAGGGCATTGCACTTGGAGGCAGTCTAGCCAAAGAGAGAGCTAGGGATGGTGCCAAACAGTGTTTGCTCTTAGTTAACCACTTCGGGGGAATAGGCCATTGCCTGAGTAAAATAAAACAGAAGATGTTTTTGCTGTCTGTGGTGGAGGAGACGTCTGGGGCAAGGGGGATGAGGTAGGTGTGGGGCTGGGCTGGGATGTGGTTGGGGGTTGGAGCGTGGGAGTGTGTGGTAAATAGAAGCAGACCCCGGAACAGATCTGACCCCCATCCTTTCCAAAGTGAGTCACAAAACAGCAAGCACTAAATCACATTCTGATTCCTTCTAATAGTTGGGGATTGATTCCTTTGGTCAGTGGGGCTGTACTGTCTCTTTCTCTAGGAACAGCCAGAGGATTTAATTAGGCTCCGTTAGCAAAGATTGTTTGGCATAATGAATTATTACAAATCACTGAGACTAATAATAATGGCTAGACATTTGGAACACAAAATCCATGAGAAATATTTGAAATAGTTGAGTTTAATGTGCCTACTTTACGGGGACTGGGATGACTGAAATTTCAAGGACAGGAAAGTTTTCGGGAGCAGAGTGATGTTCCCAGGCACTGATCCCCTCAGATGGCCCCTGGTGAGTGTAATTTTACGGTCTAGCTGATAAACGCAGTGACATTCCGCAGGCCACACTAACGCCATGTGTGTCTGTGTGTGTGTCTGCATGTTTTCCTGACAGGAGACAAGCAGTCATGAACCCATCTGGACCCTTTCTGTGCCTCTTTCTCCTCCTCCTCCTCCTCCACCACCTTCACCTCCTTGTGCACCTCCACCCTCCCAGGGGAGCCCTGGCATGTTGCTCAACCTTCAACTCGACACCAGCTCTTCACCCGCCACCCCACTCTATCCATCCGGCAACTTATCTAGCAGCAGCAGCAGCAGCGGCAGTTCAATTCAATCAAGGACACTTCGCCATTCCCAGCCATTTGTCCAGTGCATGACTCAAGCACACTCCAGGAGGGCGAACGCAGCGAGATGTTATCAGGAGCCCGGGGAAGTGGCAGTGTCCTCTCCGGAGACTGGAGCCGCTGCCCCCCCGCCCGGCCCGTCACCCGGTGACCTGCCGCTGCACTCTCGCGCAGAAGCTGCAAATCACTCGGAGGCCGGGTGGAAGACACATGCACTCCTCGGACACACCGAACAGACCTTCACCTGCTTGAGCCACCCAGGGGAGACCCTGTCAGACTCCCAACATCCCAGGCCTCTTCGCACAGAGGTGCAGACTCATGTCGTGGGAGAGAGGTCCAACTCCCAGCCAAACGGACTGGCCCCGGGCAGGAGACTGTCTCGAGCAGCTAAAGTGCGGAGCGGTGAGATGGTCAGTTTGAGTCGCAGCCTCAGGGGGGCGAGGAAGTGTATGGACGATAAGGAGGAGAACTCCAGCAGTAGTGATGACGAAGGAAAGCTGGTCATCGAGTTTGAGTTGAACTGAGGGAAATTGCACTTGAATGTATGTATACATAAAAAATACTCATATGGACAAACATGTACATATATACACACATGCACAGAACACAAGATGAAGACCAAACACACACAAGCTATGAAATGTCTCACACACATATACATATCAACAACAAACTGTGTCTCATCCAATCTCGCACGCCAACTCACACAAACAAGCTTTGATATTTTACTACTGCCAGCAGTGCCAGAGACCCCTGTACTCTCTCTCTCAGACACACACACGCAAACTCATTTAGAACCTGACTCTGCATCCATACTCAACCCCCCTCTCCCTCACTTCTCTCTCTCTCTCATTCTCACGCACTAGCTATCAAGCTCCCACTCTCGCCACCTGTGTGCTGAATCATGCAGTGATCAGGCCCTCCAGGTATGCCCACGGGAAGCTGGCATACGAGAGGCAGACACACACACACACACAGGAACACTCACCTCCTCAGTGTTTCACCCCCGCTTGGTTGTTCGGGACATGTGATTCATTTTTACTCAGACGCGGTCTGTGACTGTAAACAGGAAGTTGTCGGCACGAGAGCATACTCTCACAGTATCTCAGGTTCCCAAGGAATCTGCCGTCAAAGATATCCGTCAGCAAGATTGGTTTCAGCCATTAGGGGAGGGTGTGTTAATCTTCACCTGTACAATGCCCTCAGGCAGGAGTTGTTGTGAAGCAGTTTTTACAACTCCGGCTTATTCTCGCCTCTGCAATTTTGTGGTGAAGTCTGTGAGTCAAGTGCAATTTAAGATTATGTTTGTGGACACAGTAACATTTCCGTTAATAGGTGACAATCTATTATTGCTGAGCGTTGTTTCTTTTGTAATTTACATTTTTCTCCCAAAATTTTGTTCAATAAATCACTGTTCTTTTACAGTTGTTGCTATTGATGAAATCTATGATGTGTTATTTGTTTGATAGACCGATAGACAGACGGACGGACGGACGGTCAGTTAGTTAGTTGGGTCGGTTAGGTTAGGAGGTTAGTTAGTTAGTTAGTGTGCCCTTACAGTAGATTGTAACATGTTAAAGGAGCGGTGTGGAAAAAATGCAGAAGCGTTACCATGGTGCAATGGAGAGTGTCAGTGCAAGTAAATTGCCAGTGCAAATTCTATATCTATTCAAGTTCAACAGGCTGCACAATATATACAACATATAATAATCATTACTTAACTATACATAGACAAAAGTAAAAGACTTGAAGAAAAGTTTAAGTTAAAGTTGAAAACTTTCCATACAGACAAAAAGACAAAAAGTGTAATGTAGACCATGCAGGCAAGCTAGCAAAATGGGCAGGTGGTTAATATAGCCAGTAAGGTTTCTTGGTGTTTTATGCCCCCAACGTCGTCTTCATGGCAGCGCTGCCTGGAAGGCACTATGGTTAGGCATAGGTTAGGGTTGGGGTTAGGTTTAGGATTAGGTGCCTTTAAGTCAGCGGTGGCAGCTCTGCCTGGAAGACGACGTTGGGGGCATAAAACACCATTGAGCGTCAGTAAGGGAGTCAAAACAGTGCCAATCAGTGCAGTACAGGGTAGTTTATGTGTATGTATAAAGGGGTAGTTTATGTGTATGTATAAAGGCACCCAGATGAAGGCATGGTACAAAGGGCATTGGGCATCCCTCTTGAGTAAGTAAGGCCTTCCCAGTTTGCATGTTTGTGAGGGTATATGCACACAATATGGTAGCACATCTCCATCTAATTCCCAAAGGACTGAGATAAATGTTTAAATTATACAATGATAAAATGGTACATTTATACAAAAAAGCCTCACATTGCAGCAGGGCACAACAACATAACTAATCTCAGTTTACCAATACTGAGATATCTGATCAAAAACACAACATAACTAACCTCAGTTTACCAATACTGAATGAAGAATACCCATGAAGCTACATTTCTATTATATATCTGTGTGTGTGTGTGTGTGTGTGTGTGTGTGGCTTAGTATATCCTATGAGAACAGAGAGAGTAGAAGAGAGTAAAATAAAGACATGTTCATCTTATCATCCATCATCTGGTGGTGTTTTAGCGAGGGATCTCCTCAGTGAAATATTTGTTGGGGACGGAGGGAGTAAAGCATATAACCACTTTCATCTTGTCCACAACACAAAGTCTGCCGTAAATACTTGCCCTCAGTCAAAGTCATAAAGGCGCCAGGACAAGAATGCGAGCTGACCTCTCCACATTATTGTTCTCCAAGGCCTCGGAAAGCATATGTCTGGATGCCCCCCGTGTTAATTCTGGGGTTCCGCCAATGTTCCAGCGATTTCTGTGGTACAGGCGAAGGTGGAGCATGCTCCTTTCCTGTTTTGTTTCCGATTCTGTATCTCTTTCTCTCCGTTTCTCTACCTCTCTTTCTCGCTCCCGCCCTCTCGTTTTTCATAGCATCTTCAAACCACAGAGGGTCACATAGAAGACAGCAGTATTTCGGCAGGCTGAGGGTTCATGAGAAATAAGCTACTGCAGGCCTGCCAAACGCTGAGGCTCTCTGTGCAGACTAGGAGGCCCTGGTTAACACGAGTAGGATGAGAAATTGCATGCTACTGGCTTCTGGAAGCTTCTTTCACAGTCGCTCAATATAAGAAGGAAGGAATAGAGCTGGTCTGCTTTCAAGGCCTGAGGGCAAACACCACACACCACTTAAAGCAGCATTACAGATACAAAACTGAGCTACCTCCATTAAACGTGTGAAGAACCTGGAAAAAACATAGCCCAGTTGGCGCTGATAGAAACATGTGCTAACTGGTGGATAGCTGGATACTGTAGCTACATTGGAGGGTCTTTCTGTTCTCTAGGGTGCAGCCAGGGTACCATGCTGTGCTGCGGTATGTGGTGGGGGACTCTATGATGCACCTGTAGAAGTTGAGCAACTGTTGTGGGAGTTGCGCTTGCCTTAGGCACCTCAGAAAATATAGGTTATGAAGACCTTTCTTTATCATAGTTGTGGTGTTGTTGGTAAAGAAAGGTCTTTATAGCCTATATTTCCTGAGGTGCCTGAGGAAAGCACAACTTAGTTGTTGGTCATGGCTGATGTGGACTCCCAGGTACTTGAAGTTCTAGACAGTCTCCACCCAATCCCTGTTGATGCTGATGGGATGATGACCAATGTGGTTCAGTCTCCTGGATGCCTCCACTTCTCCAGGTTCTCCAGCTCCTTCCTATAGGCCATCTTGTTGTCGTTGGTGATCCTTCCCATCACAATGGTGTCGTCCACAAACTTGATTATGGTGTTGGAATTGTCAGTGGATCTGCAATCATCCATGAAGAGAGAGAATATGAGTAGACTCGGACTGCATTCACACTGGGTCCGTTTAACTGGACAGTACCCGAGTGCGATTACTCCCCCCTCACCCTGAATCAGCTGGTCTCTCTTCACATTACATTTTTGTTTCCGTCAAAACCTGACTCCCTAATGAAGGCTTGTATGTCAAAGTTTTTAAACATTTAAGATGACAATATCATAACAATAAAGGCTTTTTATTTTTTTTTCCAAAGAGAGTGCCTTGGAGTTTCCTTAGTTTTGCAGGATACTTAAAGTAGTTGCTGTTCGTAAAACCATAACTTCAAAAGTGGCCCATTTTTACATACTGCTTCTTTGAACATATTTTAATACTTACTCCTACCAATGTTGAATGGGGTAATTCGTTGTCTGCTTAGTTTACCTGACATAATTTTGAATGTTGTCTTTATCGCCAAATTCCCACAATGTGACAAGATTTGGAACATTCTGTCTTCACACTTGATGTTAAGCAGGCTAGAAATCTGATGGAACTCGACCATCAAGAAAGCTTAGCTTAATGGGTCGACATTTACGGGTTCTCTGTTGTTTTAGTGAAAGTAATTCAGGACAGGTGAAGAATTCAGTCATACTGACATCAACACTACTACCATTAAAAACTTCAGAAAGAAACAGAAAGTAAAAACAGAAAAACAGAAAGTAAAAATATGTAAGGAGTAACTCTCTCTCTGTCGGGTCCGGTGGTCCTTGATTTTGCCTAGGGGGACTCCAGGCTTTCAACAGCTTCCCCCAAACCGGTATTTACAGGCACCTTTAGTGCAAATATCCACATCATAACCTGTTAGGCTGCTGACCTCTATCAAGACTGTCTCTGATCTTCACTGCCTGACTCACACACGTGTTGAAATGTCTCAGTGTGATGGCTGACTCCGAACTAGACGCCACCTTATTCTACCATGAGTTCCCTGATGTGGCTCACATCTGGCCCACATCTGGCCCACCCTTACCAGCATCACACCATCCGTATTTCTACACCCATGTTCTGTGACACCGATGTGATGGGGTGTCTCCGAGTCCTTCATCTGTACAATGACACCGAGGGAAAAATCCAGATGGAAGCTGTCTGTGTGATCTATGCATGCCAGATCCGTGAGCTGGCTGTTGTTTGACATGGCATCTGCCCAACAATTCAGTTCCACATTGTCTGTTCCACATTTAAACCATGCTGTATTTAGTCAGAATATTTTGTTGTGACAGCTCTTACTGATATAGTTAACATTAATATAGGACTGTGAGCAAACAAGGATTTCTAATTAATATTATGCTCAATCAGCACAAGGCCACTTATCATGAAATTTAACAAGAAACAAAAAAGTACTAAAAAAGTGAAATCGATGGTTAGCCAGAAATCATATAAAATCCTTGCCGATAGCCAGTGAAAATGCATTTTGAAAGCTTTTGTATCATTTTTCGAACTCGCCGTTCTGCCCCTCTTCCTTCAGACTGTTCTTGTGCCAGGTCATATGTGCTGCACGTGACTGGCAGCGCGCAGATGAAAGTGTGATGCCTTGGCCCAAGAAAGGCTTAAGGAACTGAAAAAATGACAGGCTTGAAAGTTTGGCCGTCCGAACTTACCACGGTATCCAGATCAATTTCAGGATGCGATCCACAGCACTACTGATGAGCTGTCTCTGCAAATCAAAGAGAGCATTTTGACATATCTGGGTGAAATTCGGGGCTGTGTGGTGAATCTACTGTACCTCACGAAACATCTAAATCAGTCAAGAGTACAGGGGGTAAAAATTAAGAATCCACAGATCTCATCACCTCTTGAAAATGCAATTAAGCAAACTACTGAAGAGAAAGATCTGTTTCTTCTGTGAAATATGCTACATGGGACAGAGAGTGATCTACTTTAGAAAACAGAAATTACACAACCGTTGCAGAGAGGCACCGCCAGATTCTTGACAGCACCCTGCTTCTTATCAAGGCTATTTTCTCTGTCCTTGTGGGGCGGCTTGCAGGCCGCATTGGAAACTAGTGTTTTCCTAATGCTGCTCACTTTTGCTGTCCTCTCCATTTATCTACTGAGCATTATTCACGGTGTGATTAAGCACTTTCATACTGGTCCTTTAGACCAGAAGCTGCTTTATCAAATGTTTCTTCTTTGAGTTAATGAGTTACATCAGACATAGTCAACAGATGTATAAATACTTACAGTCTATAGTTTGTGGGACAGGCTTACCTTCATTTTTCAAAATGGACGACCCTGTCAAAGAATGGTCCCAGAATAAGACATGGTAAAAAACAGAAAAAAGGTATGATTGTAATTCACTGTTTAAGTTTTTTTTCATGATGTCTGTATGTAATGCATTTTTTTGTCTCAAACTTACAACGTGCCACATTTCAGCCAAAGTAATGTCTGAACTATATGGACTGTACGGATGCAGTCTGCTTAAACTGCTTTATAATAGCCAAGTCTGTCTCTGTCCCTGATAAGAGTAAAACTGATAGGTCTTTCCATGTTTTCCTTTCTCTAACACAACCTTCATAAAAATCATATTTTTTCTGTGAGAAGTACTGAGCATTGACAAAGTACCTGTCTTATCTTGCTCTACTAAGATGCACAACATGCTCACAATAAAAAGTTATTCAACTTGTCTTCCTCCCAGACAGTACATATCCTTAACAGATTAATCCTCACAACATGCCTGTTCAAAGATGGTGGTCTCCGTTTGGAGCTTGCTCAATGTGCTTTCAAAGGCACTTTTGGCATTTTTGTAAACAAACAAAATGTTTAACATGCTTAAACATACTGTTACCCCTGAATGTTGAAAAGATCAAAGCCAACATACATCTTGCCAACCACAGCAAACTGGCCAAGCACCCTATGCCAGTACAAGAATTAGAGTCAGAGAATCCATGGTCCTTGCTATGGGTTCAAGATAACAATTTCCCCCCCAAACAAATGGCAAATACAAATACACTCTTGTTATGCACCAGGGGCCTGTACTACGAAGCGGGGTTACTGGCTTATCCGGGTAACTTTGAGAGTAACTTGATCAAACCTGCTCCGAGCAGGTTATGTTCTCCTTGGTTAACCCGAGGTTTGATTAACCACACCCTTTGTGGCGTAACTTCCGATTAACCCGCATTAACTGTATGTCCGACATCTACAGTATGTTGAACAAGGTGGATATGTTTTAACTGAGGTATGCTGCCATGGCAATTTACGCTGAATCTCAAACCTGCTCCGAGCAGGTTATGTTCTTGGTTAACCCGAGGTTTCCGTTAACCACACCCTTTATAAGTACCACCCCTCCACTAACAATTCGAGACAATGTCGAACACATATTTGAAGAACGCACCTGGATGATCCATACGACATTGGCGCATAATAATTGTGCAATAAATCGAGGGGCTCTTCGCAGGGCGAGGGGTTTTAGAGACCGCCATATATATATATTCAACAGAAGTGACATTACCCAACATATGATTTAAGGGGCTCTAATCAATCACAATAATACCAGCCATAGTGATGGTGGAAAAAATATATAATTTCCATTCCTGATGTAACAGGGTGGTACATAAGAAGGACCAAGGGGCCAATCACAGTAGCCTGACTACACCACCCTGAGGCCTAATGCTTGAGGGAATCTTTAAGAGATCGTACCTCTAAACCGAGACAGCGCTCACAGGTTCGAAAATTACACAGGGGAGACATGAAGTCCAGGAAAACAAAAGATTTATTAAGACACAAAGGTTGGAAAGTGGAGATCTGAGGGTGGCAACTATCGAAGTTCACACCAATACCATGCAAGCATCATAAAAGGTTCACCTGTTACACAGCAAAGGCACACAGGAAAGCTACAAGCAATACACCAGAAACATCACACATGTGCTTAAACTAGCCCCCCCCTCAGAGCCACCTCCCTACTAAATAAACATAAAAGTTACACAAACAAAACAAAAACCAAACATAACGAATAACCAAAGTAAAACCAAGACAAGTCAAGACAGCAGCACGACCCATGTTACCCCACCAGCATGACTGTGCTGCCTAAAAGAACAGAACACAGAAGAAGATTAAACAATGAAAACACCACAATATACATAAACAGAAAATCACAAATGTACAGGGACACAGCATACCTGACAATAGCACAGACAGGGGCTACACCAGTAGCGCCTACATTGCTACTGGCTGCTGCCCCTCTTAAGTAGCGCTCCACGGGTGCCAGATTGCTTAATTGCCTATGCCCCACCCCCTTCATTAGCACTGGCAGGTGCTATTGGAAATAGCAGTTCTACCTGCTACACTGACACACACACACAAAAAATAAATAAATAAATAAATAAACATAATTGTAATAATTTCAAACGATCTTGGCAATTGTTTTTTTCTGTTAATTTCATCTGTTCACAATAAATATTATTAATAAAACCATGGATTGGATTGGATGGATTACTGAATGGGCCTACCAGGCCCAGGGGGCCCTGAAGCTCAAGCCTCTGTGTGGAGTCACTGCTATGTTATCCACCACACAATGGAATCAGCATGACATGACGCAAAACATTTGGGTGTTGAGCTGCAAATGAGCACGAACTCTGAAACCATCGCCTGGGCCATGTCACACTGTGTATCATTACCTCATGTGCTAATCAGAACACGATTGCTAAACACACAGAGATCCGTGTCCATATGGAGCTTGTGTTTCTGAATATCAAATCTTTGTTGAATATTTGACAAAGAAAACAAACCATCTATGGATGCGTGTCTATATGCATCCGTTCCTCAGACATGAACACTACTGTATGAGGGGCCATTTAGGGATTAATGAACACATGCACATACTGATAGGCTACTGTCATGGATAAACATACATATATATATATATATATATATATGTGTTAAGTATGAATGTGTGTGTGTGTGTGCACAAGTATGTGTGTACAAGTATGAATGTGTGTGTGTGTGTACAAGTACGTGTGTGTGAGTATGAATGTGTGTGTGTGTGTGTACAAGTATGTGTGTGTAAGTATGAATGTGTGTGTGTGTACACAAGTATGTGTGTGTAAGTATGAATGTGTGTGTGTGTGCACAAGTATGTGTGTGTAAAGTATGAATGTGTGTGTGTGTGCACAAGTATGTGTGTGTAAGTATGAATGTGTGTGTGTGTACAAGTATGTGTGTGTAAGTATGAAAGTGTGTGTGTACAAGTATGTGTGTGTAAGTATGAATGTGTGTGTGTGTGTGTGTACAAGTATGTGTGTGTAAGTATGAATGTGTGTGTGTGTGTAAGTATGAATGTGTGTGTGTGTGTACAAGTATGTGTGTGTAAGTATGAATGTGTGTGTGTGTAAGTATGAATGTGTGTGTGTGTGTGTGTGTGTGTAAGTATGAATGTGTGTGTGTGTGTGTGTGTGTACAAGTATGTGCGTGTAAGTACGAATGTGTGTGTGTGTGTGTGTACAAGTATGTGTGTGTAAGTATGAATGTGTGTGTGTGTGTGTACAAGTATGTGTGAGTAAGTAAGTATGTATGCATGTATGTACATTAGTATGTATGTATGTGTGTGTGCACACAAGTAGCCTATGTATGTATGCATGTACATTAGTATGTATGTATGTATGCATGCATGCGTGTGCACAAGTAGCCTATGTATGTATGTATGTATGTATGTGTGCACAAGTACCCTATGTATGTGTGTGTGTGTGTGTGCACAAGTAGCCTATGTATGTATGTATGTATGTATGTATGTATGTATGCATGCATGCATGTACATTAGTATGTATGCATGTGTGCACAAGTAGCCTATGTATGCATGTATGTATGTACATTAGTATGCATGTGTGTGTGTGCACAAGTAGCCTACAGTATGTATGTATGTGTGTGTGTGCACACAAGTAGCCTATGTATGTACATTAGTATGCATGTATGGGTGTGTGCACATGTAGCCTATGTATGTATGTATGTATGTGTGTGTGTGTGTGTGTATGGGCACAAGTAGCCTATGTATGTATGTGTGTGTACAAGAATGCTTGTGTCTGCATAAGTATATATCTGGAATGCACTGCACTTTAGCCTACTGTTGTAGTTTGCTACTTGCTAGCCTTTTTGAATGTGTGGTTGTACAGGTACAGGAATGTGTGTGAGTGCGTGCATGTTTGCCTGTTTATGTGCCTGTGTGTGTGCGCATGTGCATGCATGCGCATATATGTCTACTGTGCGAGTATGTGTCATACGTAGGATTACTGTGAATGTATGTGTGTGCGTGTGTATCTGTTTATGCACATGTGTGCATATGGAATGGGTTTACATGACCCCTGGAGGCAAACATACGCAAAAATTTGGTCATCCTAGGCCCTACGGTTCTCAAGATATTCACAGAATGCAGTTTTGACCATGTCAGCCAGAGATACTGTGATGAAAACACCTAATGTTTTGCTTTTTAATTTTTAACTAGGTGGCGCTATAAATGAAATAAGAGGTAATGGGATAGGTTGACATGCCCCCTTAAGACCAACATACAAAAAAAAGGCGGACCTCCTAGGCCCTACGGTTCTCGATATATTCACAGAAAAATAAAGGTTTGTACTTCTCCTTGGGACAAGCACTTTTGAATTTTAGAAAAACACTTTTCCATTTACATCGGGATTTTGCAAACATTGTGTCAGTCAATAAAATGAGCCCTTCAACGAAATTGACAAGCAGCTGTAAGAAGGCTAAGCATGCTAAATTCAACATCCAAACAGTATTCTAACGTTAGCTTTGAGATACTGCTTGATTTCATAACTTAACATAGTAGGCTACATTGAAGAGACTAAACTATGTTGTGATAAGACCTTAGCAGAGTTCACTTCAATGCAGCAGTTTTGAACAAATTTGCGCAGCATGGTCACGATGCTAAGCGGATTTAATAGCAATTTAGCCAGACGTCTTCTATGCAATGCTTCCATGTGGCAACAACAGTCGTTCAACAATCGTGAATATGTTTTGTTACATGCACAGGCAGAGGAGTGGCAGCGTGCTACGAGAGAGAGCGGGGCAGGTAAGAAAAGGCTGCGTGCAGCTCAATAGCAATACAAGGATTTGACCTTATATTTAAATTAAATTAAAACATAAAAATCGGCCGCCACAGATATTCTATTTCGTGGCGCCCCGCCACAGATTAGTCAATGTATGGGAAACACTGGTGATGAAAAAACAAAGGCGGTTAGATAACAGATAACAAATGTTTGAAAACTTTTGACCCAAGAAAGACAAAGAGAGCATCATTTCAACATTCAACATTTCAGATAATCCGGTTTCATAGTTGGGTGAAACTTAAAGGCAAGAAAAGCATAAAAAAAAAAAAAAAAAAAGGAAGATTTAAAAAGAATGAAAGACAAAATAAATGTAGTTTCTAAAGAAAAAAAAATTAGAATCATTAGATCAGACTTATAATAAATTGTCTCTCAAGTAGGCCTAAAACATCTTAAACAGCAATCCATTTCAGCTGGGAAATAAAAGTTACAGGTCTGTATCTTCTCTGCCCTACAGTGGGATCAGATGTTGGGGGCGTGGTCCAGAACTGAGGTCTGCCAGGTAGGTCAATTAGGCCATCCAAACTGCTGGGCAATTGAAGAGCAGAAATCTCATCAGCTACAGAATTGTTAAAACCATGAAAAAAAACGCATCAGTCAAAGCACTTGGGTTCCAATCCACAGAAGCGGCTAGAGTACGAAACTCTATGGCAAAATCATAAACCGATCGGTCTCCTTGTTTTAGGCACATTAACTCTCAAGCTGCCTCCCTTCCCTTCAGAGATCGGTCAAACACTTTAAGCATTTTCTCAGAGAAATTCTTAAAATTGGATCAAAAAGGTGCGCCAGCATCCCACACTGCGGTTCCTCACTCCCGTGCCCTCCCGGTCAGGAGGGAGATGAGACTACACGAGAGCGATCCGTGGGATATGCAGAGGCTTGTAACTCCATGGATAAAGTACACTGGGATAAAAAAAAAAAAAAAAAAAAAAAAAAAAAAAAAAGAGAGCGGCACGGTTCAGGTTCACCAGCATATGGCTGAGAAGGGGGAAGACGAGGCTCACGTGAAGGAGGCTCAGGTGGATCTACCTGGAGAGGCACTGGATCAGCTGGAGTAGGTTGGAGAGTCTGGATCTGGGCAGTAAGACCAAGCAAGGTCTGCTCAAACATGGCGAGGCCTTGGCGGATCTGAGTAAGCTCGTGTTGATGGTAACTCAGGAAGCCTTGTTTCTCTTGACGAAATCCATGTCCGATTGGTCCGTTGGGTCCATGGTGGCGGAGTTATTCTGTTACGGCCAGTAGGCCAGAGGTACTGGTTGGACCCCGAAGTAGGACACAAGCAAAAATGGTAACGGGTAAAACTGTAATTTAATGTTCAGTGAAAAACAAGAACCGCTTCAAGCAAACAGCAGGCAAGGGCAAACAATCCAAAAACAGTAATCCAAAATCGTGGTCAGAGATCAGTCCAGAGATCAGTCCAAAGTTCAGTAACAAAGTTCAGTCCAAAAAGGTCAAACTGTATTGCCACAGTAAAAGAGTAGCAAAGCAGCCGTAACCTCCAGATGACATCGCAAGATAACTCGCATTGAAGGATTCCAAGAGCCCAGCCTAAGTACTGTGCCTGATTAAGTAATCAGATACAGGTGTGCTGAGCAGCAGAGCAGGGAGATGCAGTAGGTCAGCAGCAAAACATGGCATGGAGTTGACCACCTGGGAATGGAGCACCTAAAAGTGCCGCCAGCCAGGTAGGTACAGGAAAACCCAGCTCAGTTCAAAAGGTCATTCGGTTTGAGGCCTGCTGCTGCCAGGCGGACGACAATCCCCCCCAATGTTTTTTCAGAATGTGGTTCCCCTCCCTCTGATGAACAGATGAACCGATATGGGAGATAGACATTTTTTAGTTTTCTCAGCCTAACAACTTTTGCATTGACAGTGTAATTGCAGTGTTTCAATGGAGGTCAATAGGTCATTCGGTTTGAGACCTGCTGGTGCCACGCGGACGACATTTCCCCCAATTTTATTTCAGAATGCGGTTCACCTACCTCTGATAAACAGATGACCCCGATATGGAAGATTCTTTTAAAGAAACTTTTTTAGTTTTCTCAGCCTAACAACTTTTGCGTTGACAGTGACAGTGCCAATACAGGTCAATAGGTAATTTGCTTTGAGGCCTGCTGATGCCACCCAGATGACAATTCCCCAATTTTTATTTCAATAATAATTCCATTGTGTAATTCCATTATGCCAATTTATTGCTTGGTTATACCACAGACGACAATACCCTAACCCCCAACAAGTAAAAAAGACAACATCCAACATGGCTTTACATTTTCTACATTTTACTACTATGAGCAGTAATTCAAGCATACAATAAAATACTACTATGCACCGTCTTTTGTTTACTTTTTACTTCGCAACTTTTCTTGAATTTCCCCTGGGGATCAATAAAGTATCTATCTATCTATCTAGTGATATATATGTATATTCTCAGGCTTTTATTTTGAATTTTTAACGTCTCCCATCCAGACATCGAAACAGTAAGTGTGCTTCTTAGCAAAACCTTATTTAGGCTGCCGTCTCTCTAGTGATGTGAGTTTGGACCGACCTTGGACGCCGGATCAGGTCCATTATGCAGACCCGTGCCGGACTGTGTGGTCCAGTTCTGTCCCAGTGTATGTTTGCTATCTGGGATGACACAGAGTGTTCCGTTGTACATGTCAGTTGACTCATCAATCAAAATGCTGAATTTCTTCCTTTTAAGGAGTTCAGTCAGACTCCATTTTCATGTTTCGCCAATTTCAAGACATTGACCAAATGGTCTGAGATCCTCAATGCTATGTTGTACTCTGCCATAAACCCTGTTAGCTGTATCTCTGCATATAATGGCTCTATCTAGCTCAGTGGTTCTTAACTGGTGGGTCGGGACCCAAAAGTGGGTCGCGGAGCTTGTGGTTAAAAAAAAAGAAGAAATCGCCCATTTCAAATAGACTTAAATTGAGATAGGCGGATGGGTGCAGAATCCACAGTGTGCGATGTTCACAATTGCTGGAACATGAGTAAAAATGCCTCATAATAAAGTACACCTGTCAAAGACAGACCTGTCAAGTACTTTAAGGTGACATCAGGAGTTGGAGACTTCACAAATGTAATGCCAAACAGCATGTTCCAAACAAATAGGCCTACAGGCACTTCGCCTTTCTTAGCATGTAGCTCACCAAATCTGTTGTCTTGAACGCTATAAAATATATATGGGTTGTGACTTCATGAACATGGGAAATTGTGGGTCCCAAAGCCAGACCAGTTAAGAACCACTGATCTAGCTGTTCTTTCTGACTGTCTCTGAATTTCCTTCAGTGAGGAATGACTGGAACACGTGCGCTCCTCGTGAGAGACCGAGATTTTCTAAAGTAGTCTAAGATTGGCTGAAAAGACGTAAAATGAGATGCGTTTAAACGGCGTGTTCACGTTCAAGCATGGTTGGCTCAAAGGATGTCAAATGAGATGCACTCCATAGATATAAGATTCAAAGCTAGATCTATGCAGGTTACAATGAACTACCATTGAACTATTTGAAGTGTCTTCTGAAATTAAAATTTTCTTTTTTTTTTCATTATTGATCGTACATCGTACAGAGGTCAAAATTATCGTACAAATACGATAATTATCGTATGTCTGGCAATACTGCCTTCCAGCTGGGTGCGGAGAGCAAAATTATCCTTTGGCCATCACTTTACACTACAGTATCCTTTTTGTGCTATTACCACCTCCATCACTCTCAAACACTAAAAAATCCAACTAAAAAAAAAGTTAACTGAAGAAACAAGCAATAGGTTTGGATTTCAGCTGAGTGACGTAAAAAAAGGCTAATCCTGTTTGATAAAACCTTGAGTGGTCCTATGGAGCTACATGGCTACATTTATTGTTTTCACTTATTTAACAACTGAAAACCTCAGATTTTATTTTATTTTTCGCAAAATGGATATGGATTTTCAATCAAAAGTGAAATAATCCGGAAGTCATGTCCTTTCGTTTTCTTACAGGTTGGGTTGTTGTTGCCCATAACACGCTAGCATTGATGCTATGCTATGCTATGATCATGCTAATGAATGACGTCATTGACACATTTGAAAGGCTTTTTAGAACAATTAAGTGACTTTAAAAAGTATAATACTCAACCAAGTGTATTGTCTTTGCCTCCCCTTTCGAATACAATATTCAAATTACTTGAAAAAAAAAATATCCCGAGAAAAGTGGATTTTGAGGGGTACAGCTCCATAGAGCTCCATTTATTCTGGACTCGCCCGCGAGCGCCCCTAGATGCAGTACCACACCGGAAGCGTTCCAAGAGTGAAGGTTCTCCCCTTATTAGACAATCATAGCATTCCAGCAAAGTCTGAATCAGGAATTCTCGTTAGAAGCGAGAACGAGCGAGAAACACAAAATGCTTTACGGCCATTTGACATACACACGCCCCCTTAAGCACCAATTAGCTATGCCGGCTAGCTATAAGAACAAGCAGAGATGGCTTAAGTTTTTAGATGTTCATCATGGCAGAGCCAAAAGAACAAAGAGACAGTTGTCGGTGGAGGAGGTTTTTATGACAGTGTTGTAAAATATATATCCCGAAGATGTAGGGGGAGTTCCAAAAATGCGACAATAACTCTGACTCTGGCACTAACTTTGAAATCATTATTCCAGCCTTACCAATCAGAGATTCCTAATGTTACTTCCTACTGTACTTCGCCCAAACTGACAATAAACGGCATCAACAGTCAGGAAACAATGTATGCGGGTCTACCTTTGCTGTAAATAAATGGTAGGTGCAGGTGTTCAGTGTTTCCCATACATTGACTAATCTGTGGCCGGGCGTCACAAAATAAAAATCGGCCGCCACAGATTAATATTCTATGTTTAATTTAATTTAATTTCATTTAAATTAAATATAAGGTCAAATCCTTGCATTGCCATTGAGCTGCGCTTTTTACGCACGCAGCCTTTCCTTGCCCCGCCCCGCTCTCTCTCGTAGCACGCTGCCACTCCTCTGCATGTGCATGTAACAAAATATTTACGATAGTTGAAGGATTGTTGTTGCCACATAGAAGCATTGCATAGAAGACGTCTGGCTAAATTGCTGTTAAATTCGCTTAGCATCGTGACCATGCTGCGCAAATTTGTTCAAACAAACAACAAAAAAGTAAGTAAATAAGTAAATAAGAGGGCACATATAATAATGATTTGAATGTTTGCAAAATCCCGATGTAAATGGAAAAGTGTTTTTCTAAAATTCAAAAGTGCTTGTCCCAAGGAGAAGTACGAACCTTTATTTTAACTATGTAGAAAATGTTATGAATTGCATCCACACATCAGCAGCCTTTCAACTGTGTTACAATTGCAAGGGTTCCCTCAAACAGTGGCACTCAATTAGATCTATACACTACCAAGACGATCTTAACCCCCCCCCGCCCGTTGTCCAAATCAGCTACCACCACAAATTGAATCCAATTCTGTGGGAAACACTGGGTGTTGTTGCAAACGTCAAAAAATACGCTTCTGTTTCGTCTTCCCCTCTCGTCGCTGATTGGCCTGCAATTTTTCTTGTCTGAGGAAAATGGTTATGAACTATGGTGTCCCAGACTAGATCTCCCTGAAAGAAGATCTAAAGGGGCATGGCCAGGCTAGGAAGGTTCAAACTCCATCTCCAAGTCACTTTCATCGGAAGCCACATCCAGTGCTAACCTGGCAATAGCCAGATGAATTTCGCTCCGCCTAGCTCCACTCATCCATCTGGAACCGATCCATTGAAGTGTTGCTTCAGAAGGCTGGGCCTAATCAAAAATGCTTGCATATGATTGAATAAGCCACTTGTCCGTCATCTATTGACGTGCTACTTCAAC